>NC_053023.1:692356946-692592122 GCF_003073215.2 Triticum urartu | reverse complement strand
GTGTTCCTCCGGCAAACGGGAGTTGCATAATCTCATAGTCATAGGAACATGTATAAGTCATGAAGAAAGCAATAGCAACATACTAAGCGATCGGGTGCTAAGCTAATGGAATGGGTCATTTCAATCAGATCATTCAACTAATGATGTGATCCCGTTAATCAAATAACAACTCTTTGTCCATGGTTAGGAAACATAACCATCTTTGATTAACGAGCTAGTCAAGTAGAGGCATACTAGTGACACTCTGTTTGTCTATGTATTCACACATGTATTATGTTTCCTGTTAATACAATTCTAGCATGAATAATAAACATTTATCATGAAATAAGGAAATAAATAATAACTTTATTATTGCCTCTAGGGCATATTTCCTTCAGTCTCCCACTTGCACTAGAGCCAATAATCTAGTTCACATCTCCATGTGATTTAACAGCAATAGTTCACATCACCATGTGATTAACACTCATAGTTCACATCGATATGTGATCAACACCCAAAGGGTTTACTGGATTCAGTAATCTAGTTCACATCGCTATGTGATTAACACCCAAAGAGTACTAAGGTGTGATCATGTTTTTCTTGTGAGAGAATCTTAGTCAACGGGTCTTTCACATTCAGATCCGTTATGTATTTTGCAATTTTCTATGTCTACAATGCTCTGCACGGAGCTACTCTAGTTAATTGCTCCCACTTTCAATATGTATCTAGATCGAGACTTAGATTCATCCAGATCAGTGTCAAAACTTGCATCGACGTAACCCTTTACGGCGAACCTTTTTGTCACCTCCATAATCGAGAAACATATCCTTATTCCACTAAGGATAATTTTGACCGCTGTCCAGTGATCTACTCCTAGATCATTATTGTACTCCTGTAGCGACCCGACCCGAATGGATCAAGTGCTCTGTGCTCCGGTGTCATCCCTGGATCAGTAATGCTGACACCACACAGTACTTCGAAGGATTTATAGCAGAGTGGCAATCACACACTTATTACATCGATGTCTCAAAGAGAACTTATTACAAATAATATGGCTTAAGGCCATCTAATATCGATAACAGCGGAAGACTCGGAAGATAAATGGGTCCATCAACTCCAACGGCATCACTGAGTATAGGACCACGACCTAAAAGCACCTTACTCGTCGTCTGAAAAGTCTGCAACATGAAAGTTGCAGCCCGAAAATGGGTCAGCACATGGAATATGCTGGCAATGTAACACATAGAGAGTAATGGAATGCAACAACTATACTATATGCAATTATGGCTGGTGGAAAGCTCTATGGTTACACTTTTGCGTAAAGCCAGTTTTTCCCTACTGCAAAGGAATAAATTTATTTAACTATCGTGGTAGTTGAACATCGAGAATGGTTGACAGCATTCCGATCCCAATTAAGTGAACAATTAAAACCCAACAATATTAATTAGAAGTAACATGATGAGATTCACATGATATTCAAGTACTAGATACTCAAGATGTCCATAACCGGGGACACGGCTAATCATGATTAGTTTGTTACACTCTGCAGAGGTTTGCGCACTTTTCCCCACAAGACTCGATCGCCTCCGTTGGATTTCTCGCACTACATGGTGTTTGAGAAACGGATGACCGAGACACAGTCTTTCAGAAGCGCTAGCACCTTATGATGGATAGACCGGTACACCTACTTTCCCCTACATCTGCTAGTCTACCCTGTAAGAGTTCGCACGACTTAGTCAACTATGCCAGAGCCCATAATGGCTTGTGGCTGCACACGGAAGTTTCTAGCATGAAAGATCTTATGATCCCTTTGAGCCTGGGTGGTGGTCCAAAATAAAACAGGCAAGTCCTGATAGAAACCAGGTGCCTCAATCCACCCAGATGTGTATTTAAGTTGCCACCTTAGGTATACCATTAAAATTAACAAACTCACATCTGTCATGGATATCACTCACCCAATCCACGTCTACTAGCATAGCATGGCATAATAAGCAAACGTAGAAGTAACTCCCAAAGGTTTCATAGTAAACAGGTAATAGGTACTACCTCATCTACTTCCCATCCCACAATTTATTAGATCCTAATCATGCAATGTGTGAGGATTGATCTAATGCAATAAACTGGGTTGTAGAAAAGGTATGATCAAAGTGTTACTTGCCTTGCTGATGATGCACGAGACCTAGGGTTTCGAAGTAACAGGCGGCGCAATCCGGGTGATCTATCGCAGACAAACAACAAGCATACAATAAGTACTCATCTAATGCACAGGTAAAACTAGAACAAGAGAACGAACCAGAAAGTTCAACTTAAGAACTCCGGTTGCAAAGAAAGAACAAACCGAACAAAGAAACGGAAAACAAACGGCGGAAGAAAACAACTCGGTTCTAGCAAGTTGAAACTAGGTCAAATTTTACCGGGGCAAAAACTTGTTTAAGTTGATTAGACGGAACGGCGGTTTCGAAACGAAACTCCAGGCGCTTGAATCACCTAATTCCGATAAACGAGCGAGAAGAACGACTAGAACGAAGATCGGATCTGAGATCGCGATCGCGGAATAAATCCGACGAAAAGAAAAGAGACGAACGATTAAACGAACGGACGTTCGTTAACCGGGAATAACCGGTGATCACGTTCGTTAAGACGAACGGTCCGGCGAACGCTCGCTAAACAACTAAACCGAAGAAAATGAAAAGAAAACCGATCTAGGGTTTCGGAAAAGAAAACCGAAACAAAGAACCGGAAAAGAAAACGGAAAAGAATCAGAACGGTTTTCTAAAAAAAACTGAACCGAGGCAAGGAGAAAGAGAGAGGCGCGGCGCGGGGCTACCTCCGGCGAGGCGGAACTCCGGCGGCGGCGGGGCAAGGGCGGCGGCTAGGCGGCGGCGGCGGCTAGGCGGCGGCGGCGGCTAGGCGGCGGCGGCGCTAGGGCAGCGGCGGGGCAGCGGCTTGGGCGCGGGTGGCGGCGCGGCTAGAGGCGGCGGCGGCTTGGGGAGGAGAGGGGGGGTGTTGGTATTTATATAGGATGGGGGGGTCTCTTGCTTGGGGAAGGGGCAAGGGGAGGCGGCGGCGGCTTGGAGTCCCGCTGGGACTCGGCCTGGCGGCGGTGGCTGGCGGCTGGCGCGCGCTGCTGGGCCGGCCTTGGCCCAGGCGGCTGGGCCTGCGGGATTTTTTTTTGAAACGGTTACGCGCGCAGAAAAACAAAAGAAAGAAAAGCTAAACGAACTCCAAAATTCCTAAAGTAAATTTTCCCCGACTCCTAAAAATGAGCCGAACAAAATGAACTTTACTCCGGACCTAGAATGCAATTTTTGAAAACACGCATTTTTCCCTATCCAAATAAAATGCAAATAAACACCGGAAAACAAAATTTTGATTTATTCATTAAATCTTCATTTCTCCTAAATTTTGGGAAAGTCATATTATTCCCCTCTCTCATATTTGATATATTGGAAAAATAATTGAAGATGAAATAAATAAATCAAATGATCCTCTTTTCAAATTTGAGAAAACTCTCAAATATGAAAATAACGAAATCTCCAACTCTCTTCGAGGGTCCTTGAGTTGCGTGAAATTTCCAGGATCGACCAAAATGCAAGAAAATATGCTATGCATGATGATCTAATGTATAACATTCCAAATTGAAAATTTGGGATGTTACAACTCCCTTGCCAAAATCAGTGTAGGGTATACAATAGATCTGGTACATAGCATGGCATACTTTATAGAACCTATGGCTGAGGCATAGGGAATGACTTTCATTCTCTTTCTATCTTCTGTCGTGGTCGGGCTTTGAGTCTTACTCAATTTCACACCATGTTACACAGGCAAGAACTCTTTCTTTGACTGTTCCATTTTGAACTACTTCAAAATCTTGTCAAGGTATGTACTCATTGAAAAAAAAACTTATCAAGTGTTTTGATCTATCTCTATAGATCTTGATGCTCAATATGTAAGCAGCTTCACCGAGGTCCTTCTTCGAAAAACTCCTTTCAAATACTCCATTATGCTTTGCGGAATAATTCTACATTATTTCCGATCAACAATATGTCATTTACATATACTTATCAGAAATGCTGTAGTGCTCCCACTCACTTTCTTGTAAATACAGGCTTCATCGCAAGTCTGTATAAAACTATATGCTTTGATCAACTTATCAAAACGTATATTCCAACTCCGAGATGCTTGCACCAGTCCATAGATGGATCGCTGGAGCTTGCATATTTTGTTAACACCTTTAGGATCGACAAAACCTTCTAGTCGCATCATATACAACTCTTTTTTAATAAATCCATTAAGGAATGCAGTTTTTTTTATCCATTTGCCGGATTTCATAAAATGCGGCAATTGCTAACATGATTCGGACAGACTTAAGCATAGATACGAGTGAGAAACTCTCATCGTAGTCAACACCTTGAACTTGTCGAAAACCTTTTGCGACAATTCTAGCTTTGTAGATAGTAACACTACTATCAGCGTCTGTCTTCCTCTTGAAGATCCATTTATTTTCTATGGCTTGCCGATCATCGGGCAAATCCATCAAAGTCCATACTTTGTTCTCATACATGGATCATATCTCAGATGTCATGGCCTCAAACCATTTCGCGGAATCTGGGCTCATCATCGCTTCCTCATAGTTCGTAGGTTCGTCATGGTCAAGTAACATGACCTCCAAAACAGGATTACCGTACCACTCTGGTGCAGATTTCACTCTGGTTTACCTACGAGATTCGGTAGTAACTTGATCTGAAGTTACATGATCATCATCATTAGCTTCCTCACTAATTGGTGTAGGTGTCACAGAAACTGGTTTCTGTGATGTACTACTTTCCTCCCACTCACTTCTTTCGAGAGAAACTCCTTCTCTAGAAAGTTTCTGAATTTAGCAACAAAAGTCTTGCCTTCGGATCTGTGATAGAAGGTGTATCCAATAGTTTCCTTTGGAGATCCTACGAAGACACATTTCTCCGATTTGGGTTTGAGCTTATCAGGTTGAAACTTTTTCACATAAGCATTGCAACCTCAAACTTTAAGAAACGACAGCTTAGGTTTCTTGCCAAACCATAGTTCATACGGTGTCGTCTCAACGGATTTAGATGGTGCCCTATTTAACGTGAATGCGGCTGTCTCTAATGCATAACCCCAAAACGATAGTGGTAGATCGGTAAGAGACATCATAGATCGCACTATATCTAATAAAGTATGGTTATGACGTTCGGACACACCATTACACTATGATGTTCCAGGTGGCGTGAATAGTGAAACTATTTCACATTGTTTTAATTGAAGGCCAAACTCGTAACTCAAATATTTTACTTCTCGATCATATCGTAGAAACCTTATTTTCTTGTCACGATGATTTTTCACTTCACTCTGAAATTCTTTGAACTTTTCAAATGTTTCAGACTTATGTTTCATCAAGTAGATATACTCATATCTCCTCAAATCATCTGTGAAGATCAGAAAATAATGATACCTGTCACGAGCCTCAATATTCATCGGACCACATACATCAGTATGTATGATTTCCAACAAATCTGTTGCTCGCTCCATTGTTCCAAAGAACAGAGTCTTAGTCATCTTGCCCATGAGGCATGGTTCGCAAGCATCAACTGATTCATAATCAAGTGATTCCAAAAGCCCATCAGCATGGAGTTTCTTCATGCGCTTTACACCAATATGACCTAAACGGCAATGCTACAAATAAGTTGCACTATCATTATTAACTTTGCATCTTTTGGTTTCAATATTATGATTATGTGTATCACTACGATCGAGATCCAACGAACTATTTTCATTGGGTGTGTAACCATATAAGGTTTTATTCATGTAAACAGAACAACAATTTATTCTCTTACTTAAATGAATAACCGTATTACAATAAACATGATCAAATCATATTCATGCTCAACGCAAACACCAAATAACACTTATTTAGGTTCAACACTAATCCCGAAATTATAGGGAGTGCGCGATGATGATCATATCAATCTTGGAACCACTTCCAACACACATCGTCACTTCACCCTTAACTAGTCTCTGTTTATTCTGCAACTCCCGTTTCGAGTTACTAATCTTAGCAACTGAACTAGTATCAAATATTGAGGGTTTGCTATAAACACTAGTAAAGTACACATCAATAACATGTATATCAAATATACTTATGTTCACTTTGCCATCCTTCTTATCCGCCAATCACTTGGGGTAGTTCCGCTTCCAGTGACCAGTCCCTTTGCAGTAGAAGCACTTAGTCTCAGGCTTAGGACCAGACTTGGGCTTCTTCACTTGAGCAGCAACTTGCTTGCTGTTCTTCTTGAAGTTCCCCTTCTTCCCTCTGCCCTTTTCTTGAAACTAGTGGTCTTGTCAACCATCAACACTTGATGTTTTTCTTGATTTCTACCTTCGTTGATTTCAGCATCATGAAGAGCTTGGGAGTTGTTTCCGTTATCCCTTGCATATTATAGTTCATCACGAAGTTCTACTAACTTGGTGATGGTGACTAGAGAATTCTGTCAATCACTATCTTATCTGGAAGATTAACTCCCACTTGATTCAAGCGATTGTAGTACCCAGACAATCTGAGCACATGCCCACTAGTTGATCGATTCTCCTCCATCTTTTAGCTATAGAACTTGTTGGAGACTTCATATCTCTCAACTCGGGTATTTGCTTGAAATATTAACTTCAACTCCTGGAACATCTCATATGGTCCATGACGTTCAAAACGTCTTTGAAGTCCCGATTCTAAGCCGTTTAAGCATGGTGCACTTAAACTATCAAGTAGTCATCATATTGAGCTAGCCAAACGTTCATAACGTCTGCATCTGCTCCTGCAATAGGTCTGTCACCTAGCGGTGCATCAAGGACATCATTCTTCTGTGCAGCAATGAGGATAAACCTCGGATCACGGATCCAATCCGTATTGCTACTAACATTTTTCAACACAATTTTCTCTAGGAACATATCAGAATAAACATATGAAAGCAACAACGCGAGCTATTGATCTACAACATAGATATGCTAATACTACCAGGACTAAGTTCATGATAAATTAAAGTTCAATTAATCATATTACTTAAGAACTCCCACTTAGAAAGACATCCCTCTAATCTTCTAAGTGATCACGTGATCCAAATCAACTAAACCATAACCGATCATCACGTGAAATGGATTAGTTTTCAATGGTGAACATCATTATGTTGATCATATCTACTATATGATTCACGCTCGACCTTTCGGTCTCCGTGTTCCGAGGCCATATCTGCATATGCTAGGCTCGTCAAGTTTAACCTGAGTATTCTGCGTGTGCAAAACTGGCTTGCACCCGTTGTAGATGGACGTAGAGCTTATCACACCCGATCATCACGTGGTGTCTGGCACGACGAACTTTGGCAACGGTGCATACTCAGGGAGAACACTTCTTGATAATTTAGTGAGAGATCATCTTATAATGCTACCGTCAATCAAAGCAAGATAAGATGCATAAAAGATAAACATCACATGCAATCAATATAAGTGATATGATATGGCCATCATCATCTTGTGCTTGTGATCTCCATCTCCGAAGCACCGTCATGATCACCATCGTCACCGGCGCGACACCTTGATCTCCATCGTAGCATTGTAGTCGTCTCGCCAATCTTATGCTTCCACGACTATCGCTACCGCTTAGTGATAAAGTAAAGCATTACAGCGCGATTGCATTGCATACAATAAAGCGACAACCATATGGCTCCTGCCAGTTGCCGATAACTCGGTTACAAAACATGATCATCTCATACAATAAAATTTAGCATCATGTCTTGACCATATCACATCACAACATGCCCTGCAAAAACAAGTTAGACGTCCTCTACTTTGTTGTTGCAAGTTTTACGTGGCTGCTACGGGCTTAAGCAAGAACCAATCTTACCTACGCATCAAAACCACAACGATAGTTTGTCAAGTTGGTGCTGTTTTAACCTTCGCAAGGACCGGGCGTAGCCACACTCGGTTCAACTAAAGTTGGACAAATTGTCATCCGCAAGCCGCCTCTGTGCAAAGCACGTCGGGAGAACCGGTCTCGCGTAAGCGTACGCGTAATGTCGGTCCGGGCCGCTTCGTCCAACAATACCGCCGAACCAAAGTATGACATGCTGGTAAGCAGTATGACTTATATCGCCCACAACTCACTTGTGTTCTACTCGTGCATATAACATCAAACCATAAACCTAGGCTCGGATGCCACTGTTGGGTAAAGCAGTAATTTCAAAAAATTTCCTACGCACACACAAGATCATGGTGATGCATAGCAACAAGAGGGGAGAGTGATGTCTACGTACTCTCATAGACCGAAGCGGAAGCGTTGACGCAATGTAGAGGAAGTAGTCGTACGTCTTCCCGGTTCAACCGATCCAAGCACCGTTACTCCGGCACCTCCGAGTTCTTGGCACACGTTCAGCTCGATGACGCACCCCGAGCTCCGATCCAGCAAAGCTTCGGGGAGGAGTTCCGTCAGCACGACGGCGTGGTGACGATGATGATGTTCTACCAGCGCAGGGCTTCGCCTAAGCACTGCAACGATATGACCGAGGTGGAATATGGTGGAGGGGGGCACCGCACACGGCTAAGGAACGATCACGAAGATCAACTTGTGTGTTCTAGGGTGCCCCCCTGCCCCCGTATATAAAGGAGCAAGGGGGGAGGCCGGCCGGCCCATCATAGGGCGCGCCAGGAGGAGTCCTACTCCCTCCGGGAGTAGGACTTCTCCCCCAATCCTAGTTGGAATAGGATTCGCGAGGTGGAGAGAGAGAGAGAAGGAGGGGGCGCCGGCCCCCTCTCTCCTTGTCCTATTCGGACTAGGGGGGAGGGGCGCGCGGCCCAGCCCTGGCCGCCTCTCCTCTTCTTCCACTAAGGCCCATTAAGGCCCATGTACCTCCCGGGGGGTTCCGGTAACCTCCCGGTACTCCGGTAAAATCCCGATTTCACCCGGAACACTTCCGATATCCAAATATAGGCTTCCAATATATCAATCTTTATGTCTCGACCATTTCGAGACTCCTCGTCATGTCCGTGATCACATCCGGGACTCCAAACAAACTTCGGTACATCAAAATGCATAAACTCATAATATAACTGTCATCGTAACCTTAAGCGTGCGGACCCTACGGGTTCGAGAACAATGTAGACATGACCGAGACACGTCTCCGGTCAATAACCAATAGCGGACCTGGATGCTCATATTGGCTCCTACATATTCTACGAAGATCTTTATCGGTCAGACCGCATAACAACATACGTTGTTCCCTTTGTCATCGGTATGTTACTTGCCCGAGATTCGATCGTCGGTATCCAATACCTAGTTCAATCTCGTTACCGGCAAGTCTCTTTACTCGTTCCGTAATACATCATCCGCAACTAACTCATTAGTTGCAATGCTTGCAAGGCTTAAGTGATGTGCATTACCGAGAGGGCCCAGAGATACCTCTCCGACGATCGGAGTGACAAATCCTAATCTCGAAATACGTCAACCCAACATGTACCTTTGGAGACACCTGTAGAGCACCTTTATAATCACCCAGTTACGTTGTGACGTTTGGTAGCACACAAAGTGTTCCTCCGGCACACGGGAGTTACATAATCTCATAGTCATAGGAACATGTATAAGTCATGAAGAAAGCAATAGCAACATACTAAACGATCGGGTGCTAAGCTAATGGAATGGGTCATGTCAATCAGATCATTCAACTAATGATGTGATCCCGTTAATCAAATGACAACTCTTTTCCATGGTTAGGAAACATAACCATCTTTGATTAACGAGCTAGTCAAGTAGAGGCATACTAGTGACACTCTGTTTGTCTATGTATTCACACATGTATTATGTTTCCGGTTAATACAATTCTAGCATGAATAATAAACTATCATGATATAAGGAAATAAATAATAACTTTATTATTGCCTCTAGGCATATTTCCTTCAGCCCCATCGCTAGGGTTGACCCTAGGGGAGGGGGCGCCTCCACTTGCCTTGGGGGGTACTCCACCCCCTTGGCCGCCGCCCCCCTAGGAGATCCCATCTCCTAGGGCCGGCGCACCCCCCTAGGGGGCCTATATAAAGGGGGGAGGGAGGGCAGCCGCACCTCAAGCCTTGGCGCCTCCCTCTCCCCTGCTACCCTCTCCCTCTCGCAGAAGCTCGGCGAAGCCCTGCTGCGATGACTGCTGCATCCACCACCACGCCGTCGTGCTGCTGGATCTTCATCAACCTCTCCTTCCCCCTTGCTGGATTCAAGAAGGAGAGACGTCACGCTGACCGTACGTGTGTTGAACGCGGAGGTGCCGTCCGTTCGGCGCTAGGATCTCCGGTGATTTGGATCACGATGAGTACGACTCCCTCATCCCCGTTCTTGAACGCTTCCGCTCGCGTCTACAAAGGTATGTAGATGCATCCATCACTCATTGCTAGATGAACTCATAGATGGATCTTGGTGAAAACGTAGGAAATTTTTTTGTTTTCTGCACGTAGAAAATAAATGGATCTTTAAGAAGAAGACTGACGCGGATGGTAATGTGACCATCTATAAAGCTCAGCTTGTCGCTAAGTGTTATCGACAAGTTCAAGGGGTTGACTACGATGAGAATTTCTCACCTGTAGCGAAGCTGAAGTCCATCCGAATCATGTTAGCAATTGTCGCATTCTATGATTATGAGATATGGCAAATGGACGTCAAAACGGCATTCCTTAATGGTTTCCTTAAGGAAGAATTGTATATGATGCAGCCGGAAGGTTTTGTCGATCCTAAGAATGCTGACAAGGTGTGCAAGCTCCAACGCTCGATTTATGGGCTGGTGCAAGCATCTCGGAGTTGGAACATTCGCTTTGATGAGATGATCGAAGCGTTTGGGTTTATGCAGACTTATGGAGAAGCCTGCGTTTACAATAAAGTAAGTGGGAGCTCTGTAGCATTTCTCATATTATATGTAGATGACATCCTTTTGATGGGAAATGATATAGAGCTTTTGGACAGCATTAAGGCCTACTTGAATAAGAGTTTTTCAATGAAGGACCTTGGAGAAGCTGCTTATATATTAGCCATCAAGATCTATAGAGATAGATCAAGACGCCTCATAGGTCTTTCACAAAGCACATACCTTGATAAGATATTGAAGAAGTTCAATATGGATCAGTCTAAGAAGGGGTTCTTGCCTGTGTTGCAAGGTGTGAAATTGAGCTCAGCTCAATGTCCGACCACGACAGAAGATATAGAAGAGATGAGTGTCATCCCCTATGCCTCAGCCATAGGGTCTATTATGTATGCCATGCTGTGTACCAGACCTGATGTAAACCTTGCCATAAGTTTGGTAGGTGGGTACCAAAGTAATCCCGGCAAGGAACACTGGACAGCGGTCAAGAATATCCTGAAGTACCTGAAAAGGACTAAGGAAATGTTTCTCATTTATGGAGGTGACGAAGAGCTCGTCGTAAAGGGTTACGTCGACGCTAGCTTCGACACAGATCCGGATGACTCTAAGTCACAAACCGGATACGTGTATATTTTGAATGGTGGGGCAGTAAGCTGGTGCAGTTGCAAGCAAAGCGTTGTGGCGGGATCTACATGTGAAGCGGAGTACATGGCAGCCTCGGAGGCAGCACACGAAGCAGTCTGGGTGAAGGAGTTCATTACCGACCTAGGAGTCATACCCAATGCGTCGAGCCCGATGACTCTCTTCTGTGACAACACTGGAGCTATTGCCCTTGCCAAGGAGCCCAGGTTTCACAGGAAGACCAGGCATATCAAGCGTCGCTTCAACTCCATTCGTGAAAGTGTTCAAAATGGAGACATAGAGATTTGTAAAGTACATACGGACCTGAATGTAGCAGATCCGTTGACTAAACCTCTCCCTATAGCAAAACATGATCAACACCAGAATTCCATGGGTGTTCGATTCATCACAATGTAACTAAATGATTGACTCTAGTGCAAGTGGGAGACTGTTGGAAATATGCCCTAGAGGCAATAATAAAATGATTATTATATTTCCTTGTTCATGATAATTGTCTATTATTCATGCTATAATTGTATTATCCGGAAATCGTAATACATGTGTTAATACATAGACCACAATGTGTCCCTAGTGAGCCTCTAGTTGACTAGCTCGTTGATCATAGTCATGGTTTCCTGGCTATGGACATGGGGATGTCATTGATAACGGGATCACATCATTAGGAGAATGATGTGATGGGCAAGACCCAAACCTAAGCATAGCACAAAGATCGTGTAGTTCGTTTGCTGTAGCTTTTCTGGATGTCAAGTATCATTTCCTTAGACCATGAGATTGTGCAACTCCCGGATGCCGTAGGAGTGCCTTGGGTGTGCCAAACGTCACAACGTAACTGGGTGACTATAAAGGTACATTACAGGTATCTCCGAAAGTGTCTGTTGGGTTGGCACGAATCGAGACTGGGATTTGTCACTCCGTATGACGGAGAGGTATCTCTGGGCCCACTCGGTAATGCATCATCATAATGAGCTCAATGTGATCAAGTGGTTGATCACGGGATCATGCATTACGGTACGAGTAAAGTGACTTGCTGGTAACGAGACTGAACGAGGTATTGGGATACCGACGATCGAGTCTTGGGCAAGTAACATACCGATTGACAAAGGGAATTGAGTACGGGATTGATTAGGTCCTCGACATCGTGGTTCATCCGATGAGATCATCGAGGAGCATGTGGGAGCCAACATGGGTATCCAGATCCCGCTGTTGGTTATTGACCAGAGAGTCGTCTCGGTCATGTCTGCTTGTCTCCCGAACCCGTAGGGTCTACACACTTAAGGTTCGGTGACGCTAGGGTTGTATAGATATGAGTATGCAGTAATCCGAAAGTTGTTTGGAGTCCCGGATGAGATCCTGGATGTCACGAGAAGTTCCGGAATGGTCCGGAGGTGAAGAATTATATATAGGAAGTGTTATTTCGGCCATCGAGAAAGTTTCGGGGTCACCGGTATTGTACCGGGACCACCAGATGGGTCCCGGGGGTCCAACCGGTGGGGCCACCCATCCCGGAGGGCCCCAAGGGCTGAAGTGGGAAGGGGAACCAGCCCTTAGTGGGCTGGTGCGCCCCCTTGGGCCCCCCATGCGCCTAGGGTTGGGAACCCTAGTGGAGGGGGCGCCTCCACTTGCCTTGGGGGGTACTCCACCCCCTTGGCCGCCGCCGCCCCTAGGAGATCCCATCTCCTAGGGCCGGCGCACCCCCCTAGGGGGCCTATATAAAGGGGGGGAGGGAGGGCAGCCAGACCTCAAGCCTTGGCGCCTCCCTCTCCCCTGCTACACCTTTCGCTCTCGCAGAAGCTCGGCGAAGCCCTGCTGCGGTGACTGCTGCATCCACCACCACGCCGTCGTGCTGCTGGATCTTCATCAACCTCTCCTTCCCCCTTGCTGGATCAAGAAGGAGGAGACGTCACGCTGACCGTACGTGTGTTGAACGCGGAGGTGTCGTCCGTTCGGCGCTAGGATCTCCGGTGATTTGGATCACGACGAGTACGACTACCTCATCCACATTCTTTGAACGCTTCCGCTCGCGATCTACAAAGGTATGTAGATGCATCCGATCACTCGTTGCTAGATGAACTCATAGATGGATCTTGGTGAAAACGTAGGAAATTTTTTGTTTTCTGCAATGTTCCCCAACAAAAATTACAAACAAGACCGAAGAAACCTTTGAGATTGACACCAGCATCCATCACCTGTCTCTAGCACCACCACAGCAGCCACCAAAAGAAAAAAATGGCGGACCACCTCCACACCCGAGCTAGATGCGGCTCCATCGCAGATATACAACTTTGCGGACCTCCAAAGTGGCTCGCCAAAGGCGAAACCATTACCGTTGAATGAATAAGACCGGGACAACACCCTGGACAGACCATCAAACTCGCCGACAGCTTTGGCCTAAAACTATCCACCCACATGGACTCGTTGTCGCCGAAGCCAAGACGATCAATCACCTAAAAAACTAAACCGCTTTGACCTAAAACTATCCACCCGCATGAATCCGGCGGAGGAACTCCCTGGCAGCGCTCGCTGGCTAGATTGCCTCTTCTTCCTTCTATAGGAAGAAAGAACGATTGGTATGAAAATCCATTACTACAAGCCAAATGGCTCCAAATAAAAGTTTCTTACAGAACTTCTACAGTACTATTATTTTAAATTCCTAAAAAATCCTGTAAATCAAAAGAGACCATAGAATTCCTATAAAATTCCGCTAAACCAAAAGGAGGCCAATATGTGCTGGAGTTGCTCTCTTTTTCGAGGGTTCAAAGTGCAAGATGTTCCGTCAAGTGTAACCAGTGCTTGATCTGTACCATGTGTTCACGATCCAACGGTCCTGATGCCTGGACCGCACGATCGCACCCGGAGTACTGATCCGCATCGCCCTCGCCTCTCCGCCTCCGAGCCCGGCCCTGCCTCTCTCGTGTTAAAAAAAAGCCGACCCTGCCTCCAGCCACCAAAGACCAAACCCTAGCCATGGCGGCCGCAGCAAACCCTCCCGCGGCCCTCCCGTCGGCGCCCCCGCCCTCGTACCCCGCCACCGCCGCCCACTGCGCCTCCTCCTCCTCCGCCGCGGCCGAGGACGACGACGACCTCTACGGCCGCCTCAAATCGCTCCAGCGCCACATGGAGTTCGTCGAGATCCAGGAGGAGTACGTCAAGGACGAGCAGAAGAACCTGAAGCGCGAGCTGCTGCGCGCGCAGGAGGAGGTCAAGCGGATCCAGTCCGTGCCCCTCGTCATCGGCCAGTTCATGGAGATGGTCGACGGCAACAACGGCATCGTCGGATCCACCACGGGGAGCAACTACTACGTGCGGATCCTCAGCACCATCAACCGCGAGCTGCTCAAGCCGTCGGCGTCGGTCGCCCTGCACCGCCACTCCAACGCGCTCGTCGACGTGCTGCCGCCCGAGGCCGACTCCAGCATCTCGCTGCTCGCTTCGTCGGAGAAGCCCAACGTCCTGTATTCGGTGAGTTTCTCATGGATTTCGCAGATCCGTATGTACGCCAAGGAATTTTGTTTACCTTGTCTGTCAAATTCCCCGTGGAGGATAATTTCTTAATTCCAGATTTTAGGGATCTAGTATTAGTCCCACAGCGATTGTTGTACCATCGTGGTATTTGAAATCGGTGTATATTGTTGTTAGGATAAACATTTTATTTTCTTGGCACGGTGTCGTGGGAATTTACTTAGTATTTTCAGTTCCCAGTTCACCTCACAGATCACGCAACCAGCGATCCAGAGAGAGGAAGAACGTTAACAGTAGTGAGTGGCAGAGAGAGAACACGCAAAGCCAGCCTGGGATACACATGTCAGATTATCTGGAAGGGGCTGTGCTATATCGTGGACCATGTTACACAGTAGAACCGAGTAGGTGTTAGTACATTCTATGCTTGAATTGCTTATACAGCATAAAATTAGTAAAAGCAAAGAAACGTCAGAAACGTACAAACTTCATATTCAGTAGAAGCTCAGCCAGTCAGTCTTGAGGTTTTCGTACTTCAGCATCTGTATGTCCGTGCAGTGATTTGATCACATGTCTTATTTTCCTATCCTTAATGTTAACCAAGGATTGAACAAAGGACAGACCCAGTGCATAGAAGCTCCCACACAAGGTGGGGTCTGGGGAGGGATTACAGGAACCTAGTCTTACCCCTGCAAAGTGCAATGCAGAGAGGCTGGTTTGAACCCAGGACCTCTTGGCACAAGCGGGGAGGACTTCACCACTGCACTAGGCCTACCCTCTATTAAAATGTTTGCTGAGAATTGTGTGCATAACATGACCTGAACTTTTCATTTTATTGTGTAGTTTCTATCTTTGTTACTTACTGCAGTTATTTCATAAAGCAAATAAAAGAAATTCATTAACAATCTGTTATGTTGTGATTATGTCCAGGACATTGGAGGATGTGATATTCAAAAACAAGAAATTCGGGAGGCAGTTGAGCTACCATTGACACACCATGAGTTGTACAAGCAGATTGGTATTGATCCTCCAAGAGGGGTGCTACTCTATGGTCCTCCAGGCACTGGCAAGACCATGCTTGCTAAAGCTGTGGCACATCACACTACTGCTGCTTTTATCAGAGTGGTTGGTTCAGAGTTTGTGCAGAAGTACTTGGGTGAGGTAAGATGCGGATAGTTTTAACATTTATTTATTAACCTTGTTTCTCCATTTGGTTGTCCTTTCGTTGTTACAAAAATTATTGCTCGTGTTAAGCTCTGACAATGTAATAGATGCCTAGATTTTTATGTTTCCTTGTTTATAGGCTCAAGATTCCCAGTTTGCAAAAAAAAAATTGCACTTGTTTTTAACTGAGTTTTTGTGGGAGATCTGTTAACACAAGGAGATAAGAATAAAACTACCTAAGCAGTGCCTGTGAACATCTGATACAACCTCCTTTTTGTTTGTATTCTGTATATATCTTACATGCAAATTATATTATTACTCTATGCATTAAGGCAAGTAAACTAATGTGAACATAGCCTACAATTCATGTTGTCAGTGATATTAGTATGCTTCTGAATGTTTCTGGTATCAAGTTGTTCATACATCCTTGTTAAGGTTTACACAAGAATTTGGTGTGTGAAGCTTTTCTTCTGTTTTTCTACTTATCAGTTCTTTCGTTGATGCATTGCATCATTTATCTAATCTTAGGGCCCAAGGATGGTTCGAGATGTATTCCGCTTAGCTAAAGAGAATGCCCCGGCTATAATATTCATTGATGAGGTTGACGCTATAGCAACTGCCCGATTCGATGCTCAGACTGGAGCTGACCGAGAAGTTCAGCGTATTTTGATGGAGCTGCTCAATCAGGTAAAGTTGCTAGCTATAATAAATTTACTGGAACTCAAGTTATTTGCCACTTCTAATCCTTGAAAAAAATGCATTTGGAACATGCATATAGATGTAAATGAAGAAAAAGACACTGACTTACATTGCAAAGCTCAGTTGTTTAATTCCGATTTTACAAAATCTATACGTGCTCTTGGAATTAATATCTGTCGGTTTTTAAGGATAGGAAGTAACTTCCTGAAAAGGCTATTGTTAAGACTATTACATGCAACTTTCTCATGCCTCGAGGTGTAGTATCTCATTGTCAATTTTGTATGCAATGCAGATGGACGGATTTGATCAGACAGTGAATGTGAAGGTTATAATGGCGACCAATCGGGCAGATACTCTAGATCCTGCTCTGCTGCGTCCAGGAAGACTGGACAGGAAAATTGAGTTCCCTCTGCCAGACCGGAGGCAGAAGAGGCTTGTTTTCCAAGTAAGTTTCTTTGTAAATGCTTATTTGGCATGCTTTTCAAAGATGTTGCTGATACTTCTTGTTTGGAAAATCTTCTCTATATTACATACTCCCTCCGTCCCAAAATATAAGAACGTTTTTAACACTAGCATAGTGTCAAAAACGTTCTTATATTCTGAGACAGAGGGAGTAATAATTTGAATGTAGTAGTTTTGTATTGATGGTCTTGTATTTCATAGTTAAACTTGCAGTCATTATCTTTAGAGCTTTAAATGGTTCTCAAACATTAATCTTCAAAAAATGTTGCTTAACAAGGCACATCTTTTGGTTGCACTGGTGATTTTCTGTACCATAGTTATTATGGATAAATTGACCTAGAGCTCTGACTATTAACTAATTTGTTACGAGCTTGCATTTTATAAACAATAGTTAGCTATTGAAAATCTTAATTTCTTGGTCCTTTCTAAGGTTATGTGTTTGCCTGTGCATTTGGTAATTATGATGGCCTCCTTCCTTCCTTTCAGGTTTGTACTTCTAAAATGAATTTAAGTGACGAGGTTGATTTGGAAGATTATGTCTCCAGACCAGATAAAATCAGCGCTGCAGATGTGAGTACCTTTTCATGATGTTGAAGAGTCTTTAGATCTTCACTTGGTCTAGTGCATCATAAGAAATTTCATTGCCTCTGATTAATTAGGTCATGATAACAATCATTTAAATCCTTTACCCTTCAAGTTTATCATAGTAAATGTACCCTTCAAGTTTATCATAGTAAATGTACCTTGTGCCCGCCCTAGATTCGTTTCATATCGACACCTATAATAGCAACAGTAACGCCTTATTATACATGTTATATATGTAATTGCTGGAATCCTGTTTAATATTCATCGTGTCGGTTCTTTTTCAGATAACTGCTATTTGCCAGGAAGCTGGCATGCATGCTGTTCGGAAAAATCGGTATGTTATTCTCCCCAAGGACTTCGAGAAGGGTTACCGGACCAACGTCAAGAAGCCTGATACAGATTTTGACTTCTACAAGTGAGGCAACGAAGTGTTAGGGATGAATGTGTGGATAGTCAGCCTCTATGTGACATTAATATCTTTGTATCCTGCATGCGCCTAATCTATTTGATCAGATTCAACTACTATTTTATTTTGTGTTTCTAGTTGGAAAAGTATAAAGGGCATGCACGTTCAATCTCACGAGTGTTGTAAGCTACTTGTTTGTCAAGTTTCGCTTGACCATTGCGTGCTTGTTGTCGATGTTGTGATTGTCTTCCCCAGGAAAATTGGTGTAACACTTTAAAATTTAACTTTTCCATGTTTTACCAACTTTATAGAAAAATATATTCGCATTTACTCCTTTGTCGCTGACTTAGTACTAAAGTTGTACTACCTCCATTCCTAATAAATATAAGATGTTGTGGCAGTATTAAGAGAATCTCCAACAGGCGCCGAACGCGGTGCATGTAAAAAACGTCTTTAGCGCGCGCCCATCACCTGGTTTGGCGCGGTGCGCAGTGACCGCTCCAGTAGCCGTGCTAAAATGCAGCGCGCGCGTGTCACTCCAGAAGCGTGCAAAAAGTGCAGCGTCTGTGCTCTACAAATTAGAAATGTAGGCATTGGAAGCATAAAAACTAGATAGATTACATAGATTTTAAACGATATAAAGGTATTTTACATCGAAAACATAGATTGCATAATAATAAAAACGACAAACGATAAAAAAAAGATAGATTGCATAAAAAAACTACTCTTAAGTCGCTATCATCATCACCATTATCATCTTCGGCGGTGTCGTCCGAGGTATCTAGCCAGATGTCCAGCCACTGATCATCGTTCGGCGTGAAGAACGACTGCCCACCTGCTGCAACGAGATCGGACTGCGCATTCGCCAACGCCTTCCGCTGACGCCTCCTCGCGGCGCCTTGCCCAGTAGACCTGCTCGTAGGCGACGTCCTCCGGGTGGTGCCGGCGCCACTCCACCATGACCATTCATCCTCCTGGGCGACGAGGAGGCGGCGCTGCCGCTCGGCGTGCTCCGCACGGTCTTGCGCCGTGTTCAGACGAGGCGGCGGGGCGACGTCGAGCGCCTGCTGGAGCGTGTACACATCTTGGAAGTTCATCTGGCCGCGGGGCCGGCCTAGGCGCCACGCCGCCGCGTCGTACGCGCGGGCGGCCTCGCGCGCCGTCCCGTAGGTGCCGAGGCCGAGCCGGGGATCGCCGGAGCGTATCTCCGAGTAGTAGCCGCCGTTGGGGCGTAGGCGGACGCCGCGGTAGCCGGACGCTCCTCGGCGGCGCGGCGGCATGGCGGCGCGTCGGTGGCGGGGCGCTGGAGCGGTGGAGGCGCGTCGGTGGCGGGGCGCTGGAGCGGAGCGTGGCAGAGAGGGAGAGGAAGAGGAGAAGAGGAGGCGTGGAGAAGGCGCATGGCACGCGCCACACTTTATAGGCGCGCCGGAAGCGGTGCGCAAAAAAGGCGCGCGCGCGCAAACAGTTCCCCCACGCGCGAGTTTCCCGTCGCCGCTGGAGCGCGGCAAAACGCCCCGCGCGCGCTAAAAGCTGAATTTACCCCGCGCGCGCGTCGTTTGGCGCGGCCGTTGGAGATGCTCTAAATAAGTGTCGGTGATGGTGAAAGGGAAGGAGGGGGGTTGGGCCGTGGCCGATGAAGTTTATGAGGGTGAGTGCACCAGCGACGGGGATGAGGAGAAGGGTGAGGCTGTGTTTGATTGGCAAGGATTGAGGTGGATTTAATCTCCTCCAATCCTGTTGGCAAAGGTGTAACCGAACAAGGCCTGAGTGAGGTAGTGCTGACGCAAAGAATGTGGTTTATATACCTGAGAAAGAGAGCGCTTCGACCAGAAACAATGGTTGATTTGCCGCTTGCAAGTGGGAAATGCAATGGCGACAGTTAATTGGCGCTCTTCGAGTCGGAAGCGGCGACCAAGTTTCAGCACCATTGAGCGGGTTGCGTGCGAGAGGGAGGAAGAGGGCGGGCCGAAACTTCTCTCCCTCGCAAGTGGTTATAGATTTAGTCCACTCCATATTAATGCCTCAATTTTCAAATATGAAGGCTCGTGGGCTAAATATAAGCACGCTCAATAAATTATGCAGGCCAAGGAGCACATGACGACTTTGATAGAGTGGCCTTTTTTGGCCAAAATCGGTTATGCTGATCTACCTGAATATGACGACTCTACTAGACTTGCTCTAAGGAACGTCTAGCTGTTTGCCTTCCTACCTTCACGATAGAAACAAATTTAATTTTTTATTTAGAATAAAAAACAAATTCCTCTTTATTCCAAAACCTACCCCTAATACAACAAAACGACTCTTAATGCAACATCCATGTTAAAGATCTTAGTTGTTGGGTACAATCTCATATCTTTGTTAAAAGACACACCTTCTGGGTGAAAGGATGCCTCTTTGTTGAGTACATGTTCTTTAGTGAAAAAAATATGTTTGATCATGAAAGGACATATCTTTGGATAAGAAAATGTCTCGTCATAGAAAGACAAACTCCTTGGTGGGAGCAAGTCCATGAAAAGATGTCAAAAAGAGTGAAAAGAAGCGTAATAATTTTTTGGTTAACAAATCGCAAAATTCAATTTCTGACTTCCATAAAAATTAACCATTGAGATTATTACATTACCTGTGCCGGAAAACTAATGTACGAAAATCCGACATTTCAGTTTGTCTATGCATTTCAATTGAACTTTGCAACTCCATGCTTAAACAATACTTCCTCTGTTTCATAATATAAGAGTGCTTTTGGCACCAGTGTAGTGTAAAAACTTAATAAAAACATCTAACCATATACACGGAGTAAATCACCGTGGTTCTTAAAGAAACATCCTACTCCACACACGAAGCGCGTGGAACGCATCGAACGGCCTCGGTCTGGACCGATCGCCCGAAGAGCGCCAGTGCGGCGGCTTCTGCCCACTAGGCGCCGGGGGGCGATACGGCCTGCGCGACCCACCAACCCCGGGCACGGGACCCCACCGCCCAGCCGGCCAACGATAGTGCGGCGACGGCGGCGGCGGCGGCGGGCGCGCTGCTGACCGACGCAACTCATCGCCCGGCGTTCTTGGGGCGACTTCCTCGTCGCCGTCGCCGTCGCCGTCGCCGTTGCCGCTCCTCCGTCGCGGTTCGTAGCTCACCAGAGCCGCCTCTCCGGCCTCCTCTGCTGCTCCCGGGCGAGGCAGCGGAGAGAGGCGCAGACGGTCTACTACCGTGTCTAGGAGTTCTTGCACAAGTGAACTGAGATGGTAATGGCGAGAGGGATGTGCACCAAGTCCGAGTGGTCTGGCCTCGAATGGTGGAATGTTGAGAAGGAAGATGGCCACAAGCGTGAGAGCAAGTGAGAGCTTCATGGCTTGAGAGTTGAGACCGCGTGCACCAAGTAGAGAGGAATGGTCGAGCAAGGCCAGAGCCACATATACTTATATATGAGAATTGAACATGTGAGAATTGAACGGTTCGTGCTGCCTCCTGGTCAAGTCAAACCGCCGCGTAGTTTGATCCATCTTTTGTTTGCATTATATACTGTACCAGACAAAGGAACCGAGAGTTCCTTTAGTTGTTCAAGATGCCTTGCTCTCTGTCGCTAGCAACCAGCCACAATATGCCTTCTTTCCTTACGGGCAACGCGGCGCCGGCGCACCGGCCCAAAATTTCGACCGGTCCCGTCTCAGCCGTTTGATGCAAGCCGCTTGGCCGATGGATCTGGGTAAAAAAAATGATTCGCTCACGTCTTTTTCTTCCTCGGGCTGGATCTGCAACTCCCGCTCATGATCCTCGTCGCCGCGCCTGCAGTCCCCTCCGGTGGCCATCCTCGTTGCCGGCCGTCCTTGTGGTCGGTCCTCACCCTTGCCGGCCGTCCTCGTGGTCAGTCCCTACCCTCGCCGTCCATTCCCGCCGTTGAATATGGATGTAGTCAAAAACTACCTCAATCCATGCAACAGCTGCGCCCGCGGTTGCAGCTCCACCGGCGACGGTTATAGCTCTCCTCTGGTTGTAGCTCCATCGCCGCCCCTCGCCGCTCGCTGCACGGAATTGCGTCGGCGACGACCACCAGTCAGTCAGCGCCATTGAATGGATGTAGCAAAAAACTTCACCGATAGTAGCAAAAAAAACTACGGATGTAGCAAAAATCAAACACCGTCGCCGTCTTTGCGAAGTCGCAGCTCTGCCTTACATGGATGTAGCAAAAACCTTTAGCGGTAGTAGCAAAAATCTACCACGGTTGTAGCAAAAATTAGGGTTGTAGCAAAAACTTCACCAGTCAGTCAACGCCATTGAATGGTTGAAGCTTTTCAAAATTAGGGTTGAAGCTTTTCATGTCAACGGTTGTAGATTTTTGTTTGTGTACTCGCGGGTTGAAGCTTTCGATGAAGCAGGTTGAAGCTTTTCATAAGGCGGGATGAAGCTTTCAATTCAGTAGTTGAAGCTTCCCAATTCAGTGGATGCAACTTTTTTGTGCTTCGGGTGCCCCGGCGACCAGCTTCTCTGTATTTTCAGTTGAAGCTTTCCTGATGCCGGTTGTAGCTTTCCAGGCCACTGGTTGCAGCTTATGTTGCGGTAGTGCGCCGGCAACCAACATTGTCATCTGTCTTTCGAAACTTTTGATGTTGCCGATTGAAGCTATCTTGGCCATCGGTTGTAGCATTATGCGCTGCCGGATGCAGCTTCTCTTGTGCGCAGTCATGGGACCACGGCGCGGCCATGGCGAAGAGCTCAGCCATGGCGACGAGCGCGGGCGTGGAATGGCAGCATCGCCCCTGCTGGAATTTAGTTTATTTTGGACAGCCCAATAACTATTTTAGAAATTTCTAATAAATCCTAGAGGCCCACTTAGCCCATTTGTGCAAGGCAAGGGATATTACTAAAGTTTAGTCCCACATTGCTAGTTTAGTGGGAGTTGGACCTTCTTATAAGGGAGGTTCTTTCCCCACTTGTACGAGCATGAGAACAAAAGGGATATCCACGCGCGCTCCTCCTCCGTCGCCCGCCTCGCCGCGCCGTGCCGCGGGAATGAGCCGAGCCGATGTCTAAATTTTTGCCACGCACTACGGGTATACGAAAGGTCACTCGGGAGCTGGAAAGTTTTTATTGTAGTGGATATTGAATACCAACGCTGCACCCTTCGGCTGTTGTCTGTTCGTTTCATCTCCCATGTTCCCTTCAGCTCCCGGTGCAGCCTCTCGCCTCCTTCTCTTGCGCCTATAAAAGGGAGGTCGCTCCTCCCAGAGAGACGCACCAGAACCTCTTCCTCCTCTCATCACAAGTTCCTGAGCACTGCGCTGCTGCTACGATCTTCCCCATCCCGGCTTGCGGCGTGCACCGCAGGTCGGGACAGTAGGCCTCCGGAACCGCACCTTTTGAGTCCTGTACGGGAGAAGGGTGATAAGGTTTTTGGGGAGCGCTCAGCGCGACTACTGGTTGCTTCATCACGGACGATCCGGTCGCCGACGACTACTTCCCCGACGACGACTTCTTCCCCGACGTCCACGATCTCCTTGACGACATGGCAGGCGAGGACACCTACCCCAAGTCCAACACTTCCACTGCTGCTGTCCCGTACGTGTTCTTGCTCTTTCTGTTAGATGTCATGACACAGTTCTTTGCTCTACTTTCCGTCCTACATGCGTTAGGTTCTACTTCATATATGCAACTTCATCTAGTGTCTGTTCTATATGTGTTTAGTTCAAGTTCATATATGCAGATGCTCTTTACCTTCTCTTTGTCCGAACGCATGACTTGTTCTATCTCTACTATATTAGTCATGCTTTATCTAGTATTTCTGTTAATAAAATCATTTGGTAAATTGCTCATATTTCCAACAATCCAAAAACCTTATGATAGGCAATTTACCCCGAGTGGTTTTGCTGCTTCCATGAGACCTCCTATGTTTGAGGGTATCCACTATAAGAGGTGGCGCGTGAGAGCAGTCTTATGGTTTCAAATCATGAGTTGCTATGACGCCACTCTCGGCAAACCTGAAGGAGAGCTTGATGCTCAACAGGCACAAGCTTTTCAGAAAATGGATACTCTGTTTAAGGCTGCTCTCTTGAGTGTTCTTGGTGAGAACATAGTTGATGCTTATGCGTCAATTGATAATGGAAAAGATATGTGGGATGCACTCGAGGCCAAGTTTGGGGTCTCGGATGCTGGCACTGAGCTGTACATCATGGAGCAATTCTATGATTACAGGATGACTGAAGAGCGCTTCGTGGTTGAGCAAGCTCATGAGATACAGTCATTTGCTAGAGAACTTGAGCACTTCAGTTGTATGCTACCGGACAAGTTTGTTGCCAGAGGTATCATCACTAAGCTTCCTCCTTCATGGAGGAACTTTGCTACCTTGCTAAAGCATAAGAGGCAGGAGTTTTCCGTTCCGGATCTCATTGGCACTCTTGATGTGGAAGAAAAGGCGAGAGCAAAGGACACACGTGCTCGAGGTATTGAGGGAGGATCTAGTGCCAATGTGGTACAGAAGCAGAACTTCCAGCCCCACAAGTTTAAGAACAAGGGCAAGTTTGATGGAAAAGCAAAGTTTGATGGGAAGAACAAGGCTGTGCAACACACGAACTTCAAGAAGAAGAATGGCAAGAAGAAAGGTGCTTGTCATGTGTGTGGGGATACTGATCATTGGGCTCCTAGTTGCCCTAATCGCTATGACAAGCGTCATCCTGGGAAAGGCGGCAAGACCGCTAATGTTGTCATTGGAGACACTGACATGAAGGATGCTGGGTATGGTATATTTCCCACTATTCTTTCAGCATGTCATTCTCCTGACTGGTTGATTGACACGGGTGCTAATTGAAGGAAATATGCCCTAGAGGCAATAATAAAGTTATTATTTATTTCCTTATATCATGTTAAAAGTTTATTATTCATGCTAGAACTGTATTAACCGGAAACATAATACATGTGTGAATACATAGACAAACAGAGTGTCACTAGTATGCCTCTACTTGACTAGCTCGTTAATCAAAGATGGTTATGTTTCCTAACCATGGACAAAGAGTTGTTATTTGATTAACGGGATCACATCATTAGTTGAATGATCTGATTGACATGACCCATTCCATTAGCTTAGCACTCGATCGTTTAGTATGTTGCTATTGCTTTCTTCATGACTTATACATGTTCCTATGACTATGAGATTATGCAACTCCCGTTTGCTAGAGGAACACTTTGTGTGCTACCAAACGTCACAACATAACTGGGTGATTATAAAGGAGCTCTAGAGGTGTCTCCAAAGGTACATGTTGGGTTGGCGTATGTTGAGATTAGGATTTGTCACTCCAATTGTCGGAGAGGTATCTCTGGGCCCTCTCGGTAATACACATCACATAAGCCTTGCAAGCATTGCGACTAATGTTGCGGGATGATGTATTACAGAACGAGTAAAGAGACTTGCCGGTAACGAGATTGAACTAGGTATTGGATACCGACGATCGAATCTCGGGCAAGTAACATACCGATGACAAAGGGAACAACGTATGTTGTTATGTGGTCTGACCGATAAAGATCTTCGTAGAATATGTAGGAGCCAATATGAGCATCCAGGTTCCGCTATTGGTTATTGACCGGAGACATGTCTCCGTCATGTCTACATCGTTCTCGAACCCGTAGGGTCCGCACGCTTAAGGTTACGATGACAGTTATATTATGAGTTTATGCATTTTGATGTACCGAAGGTTGTTCGGAGTCCCGGATGTGATCACGGACATGACGAGGAGTCTCGAAATGGTCTAGACATAAAGATTGATATATTGGAAGCCTATGTTTGGATATCGGAAGTGTTCCGGGTGAAATCGGGATTTTACCGGAGTACCGGGAGGTTACCGGAACCCCCCGGGAGCTATATGGGCCTTAGTGGGCCTTAGTGGAAAAGAGAAGGGGAAGCCCAAGATGGGCCGCGCGCCCCTCCCCTCCCTTGGTCCGAATAGGACAAGGAGAGGGGGCCGGCCCCCCTCTCTCTTTCCCCCCTCCGCGAATCCTATTCCAACTAGGATTGGGGGGGGGGGAATCCTACTCCCAGAGGGAGTAGGACTCTCCTGGCGCGCCTCTCCTAGGCCAGCCGGACCCCCCCTTTAGTCCTTTATATACGGAGGCAGGGGCACCCCAGAAACACACAAGTTGATCCACGCGATCATATTCTTAGCCGTGTGCGGTGCCCCCTTCCACCATAATCCTCGATAATATTGTAGGGGTGCTTAGGCGAAGCCCTGCGACGGTAGTACATCAAGATCGTCACCACGCCGTCCTGCTGACGGAACTCTTCCCCGACACTTTGCTGGATCGGAGTCCGGGGATCGTCATCGAGCTGAACGTGTGCTAGAACTCGGAGGTGCCGTAGTTTCGGTGCTTGATCGGTCGGGCCGTGGAGACGTACGACTACATCAACCAAACGCTTCCGTTGTCGATCTACAAGGTACATAGATCACACTCTCCCCTCGTTGCTATGCATCACCATGATCTTGCGTGTGTGTAGGAAATTTTTTGAAATTACTACGTTCCCCAACAGTGCCATCCGAGCCTAGGTTTTATATGTTGATGTTATATGCACGAGTAGAACACAAGTGAGTTGTGGGCGATATAAGTCATACTGCTTACCAGCATGTCATACTTTGGTTCGACGGTATTGTTGGACGAAGCGGCCCGGACCGACATTACGCGTACGCTTACGCGAGACCGGTTCTCCCGACGTGCTTTGCACATAGGTGGCTTGCGGGTGACAGTTTCTCCAACTTTAGTTGAATCGAGTGTGGGTACGCCCGGTCCTTGCGAAGGTTAAAACAACACCAACTTGACAAACTATCGTTGTGGTTTTGATGCGTAGGTAAGATTGGTTCTTGCTTAAGCCCGTAGCAGCCACGTAAAACTTGCAACAACAAAGTAGAGGACGTCTAACTTGTTTTTGCAGGGCATGTTGTGATGTGATATGATCAAGACATGATGCTAAATTTTATTGTATGAGATGATCATGTTTTGTAACCGAGTTATCGGCAACTGGCAGGAGCCATATGGTTGTCGCTTTATTGTATGCAATGCAATCGCGCTGTAATGCTTTACTTTATCACTAAACGGTAGTGATACTCGTGGAAGCACAAGCTTGGCGAGACGACAACGATGCTACGATGGAGATCAAGGTGTCGCGCCGGTGACGATGGTGATCACGACGGTGCTTTGGAGATGGAGATCACAAGCACAAGATGATGATGGCCATATCATATCACTTATATTGATTGCATGTGATGTTTATCTTTTATGCATCTTATCTTGCTTTGATTGACGGTAGCATTATAAGATGATCTCTCACTAAATTATCAAGAAGTGTTCTCCCTGAGTATGCACCGTTGCGAAAGTTCTTCGTGCTGAGACACCACGTGATGATCGGGTGTGATAGGCTCTACGTTCAAATACAACGGGTGCAAAACAGTTGCACACGCGGAATACTCAGGTTATACTTGACGAGCCAAGCATATGCAGATATGGCCTCGGAACACGGAGACCGAAAGGTCGAGCGTGAATCATATAGTAGATATGATCAACATAGTGATGTTCACCAATGAAACTACTCCATCTCACGTGATGATCGGACATGGTTTAGTTGATTTGGATCACGTAATCACTTAGAGGATTAGAGGGATGTCTATCTAAGTGGGAGTTCTTTAAGTAAATTAACTGAACTTAAATTTATCATGAAACTTAGTACCTGATAAAGTATCTTGCTTGTTTATGCTTGTTTGTAGATAGATGGCTCGTGCTGTTGTTCCGTTGAATTTTAATGCGTTCCTTGAGAAAGCAAAGTTGAAAGATGATGGTAGCAATTACACGAAGTGGGTCCGTAACTTGAGGATTATCCTCATTGTTGCACAGAAGAATTACGTCCTGGAAGCACCGCTGGGTGCCAGGCCTGCTGTTGGAGCAACGCCGGATGTTATGAACGTCTGGCAGAGCAAAGCTGATGACTACTCGATAGTTTAGTGTGCCATGCTTTACGGCTTAGAATCGGGACTTCAACGACGTTTTGAACGTCATGGAGCATATGAGATGTTCCAGGAGTTGAAGTTAATATTTCAAGCAAATGCCCGGATTGAGAGATATGAAGTCTCCAATAAGTTCTATAGCTACAAGATGGAGGAGAACAGTTTTGTCAGTGAGCATATACTCAAAATGTCTGGGTATAATAATCACTTGATTCAGATGGGAGTTAATCTTCCAGATGATTGCGTCATTGACATAATTCTCCAATCACTGCCACCAAGCTACAAGAGCTTCGTGATGAACTATAATATGCAAGGGATGAATAAGACTATTCCCGAGCTCTTCGCAATGCTGAAAGCTGCGGAGGTAGAAATCAAGAAGGAGCATCAAGTGTTGATGGTCAACAAGACCACTAGTTTCAAGAAAAAGGGCAAAGGAAAGAAGAAGGGGAACTTCAAGAAGAATAGCAAACAAGTTGCTGCTCAAGAGAAGAAACCCAAGTCTGGACCTAAGCCTGAAACTGAGTGCTTCTACTGCAAGCAGACTGGTCACTGGAAGCGGAACTGCCCCAAGTATTTGGCGGATAAGAAGGATGGCAATGTGAACAAAGGTATATGTGATATACATGTTATTGATGTGTACCTTACTAATGCTCGCAGTAGCACCTGGGTATTTGATACTGGTTCTGTTGCTAATATTTGCAACTCGAAACAGGGACTACGGATTAAGCGAAGATTGGCTAAGGACGAGGTGACGATGCGCGTGGGAAACAGTTCCAAAGTCGATGTGATCGCGGTCGGCACACTACCTCTACATCTACCTTCGGGATTAATATTAGACCTAAATAGTTGTTATTTGGTGCCAGCGTTGAGCATGAACATTATATCTGGATCTTGTTTGATGCGAGACGGTTATTCATTTAAATCAGAGAATAATGGTTGTTCTATTTATATGAGTAATATCTTTTATGGTCATGCACCGTTGAAGAGTGGTCTATTCTTATTGAATCTCGATAGTAGTAACACACATATTCATAATGTTGAAGCCAAAAGATGCAGAGTTGATAATGATAGTGCAACTTATTTGTGGCACTGCCGTTTAGGTCATATCGGTGTAAAGCGCATGAAGAAACTCCATACTGATGGACTTTTGGAACCACTTGATTATGAATCACTTGGTACTTGCGAACCGTGCCTCATGGGCAAGATGACCAAAACACCGTTCTCCGGTACTATGGAGAGAGCAACAGATTTGTTGGAAATCATACATACAGATGTATGTAGTCCGATGAATATTGAGGTTCGTGGCGGATATCGTTATTTTCTCACCTTCACAGATGACTTAAGCAGATATGGGTATATCTACTTAATGAAACATAAGTCTGAAACGTTTGGAAAGTTCAAAGAATTTCAGAGTGAAGTTGAAAATCATCGTAACAAGAAAATAAAGTTTCTATGATCTGATCGTGGAGGAGAATATTTGAGTTACGAGTTTGGTGTACATTTGAAAAATTGTGGAATAGTTTCGCAACTCACGCCACCCGGAACACCACAGCGTAATGGTGTGTCCGAACGTCGTAATCGTACTTTACTAGATATGGTGCGATCTATGATGTCTCTTACTGATTTACCGCTATTGTTTTGGGGTTAAGCTCTAGAGACGGCCGCATTCACGTTAAATAGGGCACCATCAAAATCCGTTGAGACGACGCCTTATGAACTGTGGTTTGGCAAGAAACCAAAGTTGTCGTTTCTGAAAGTTTGGGGCTGCGATGCTTATGTGAAAAAGCTTCAACCTGATAAGCTCGAACCCAAATCGGAGAAATGTGTCTTCATAGGATATCCAAAGGAGACTATTGGATACACCTTCTATCACAGATCCGAAGGCAAGACTTTTGTTGCTAAATTCGGAAACTTTCTAGAGAAGGAGTTTCTCTCGAAAGAAGTGAGTGGGAGGAAAGTAGAACTTGATGAGGTAACTGTACCCGCTCCCTTATTGGAAAGTAGTACATCACAGAAAACTGTTTCTGTGACACCTACACCAGTTAGTGAGGAAGCTAATGATGATGATCGTGAAACTTCAGAACAAGATACTACTGAACCTCGTAGATCAACCAGAGTAAGATCCGCGCCAGAGTGGTACGGTAATCCCGTTCTGGAAGTCATGCTACTAGATCATGATGAACCTATGAACTATGAAGAAGCGATGGTGAGCCCAGATTCCGCAAAGTGGCTTGAAGCCATGAAATCTGAGATGGGATCCATGTATGAGAACAAAGTATGGACTTTGGTTGACTTGCTCGATGATCGGCAAGCAATTGAGAATAAATGGATCTTCAAGAAGAAGACTGACGCCGACGGTAATATTACTTTCTACAAAGCTCGACTTGTCGCAAAAGGGTTTCAGCAAGTTCAAGGGATTGACTACGATGAGACCTTCTCACCCGTAGCGATGCTTAAGTCTGTCCGAATCATGTTAGCAACGAATCATGTTAGCAATTGCCGCATTTTATGATTATGAAATTTGGCAGATGGATGTCAAAACTGCATTCCTGAATGGATTTCTGGAAGAAGAGTTGTATATGATGCAACCAGAAGGTTTTGTCGATCCAAAGGGAGCTAACAAAGTGTGCAAGCTCCAGCGATCCATTTATGGACTGGTGCAAGCCTCTCGGAGTTGGAATAAACGCTTTGATAGTGTGATCAAAGCATTTGGTTTTATACAGACTTTGGAGAAGCCTGTATTTACAAGAAAGTGAGTGGGAGCTCTGTAGCATTTCTGATATTATATGTGGATGACATATTACTGATTGGAAATAATATAGAATTTCTGGATAGCATAAAGGGATACTTGAATAAGAGTTTTTCAATGAAAGACCTCGGTGAAGCTGCTTACATATTAGGCATAAAGATCTATAGAGATAGATCAAGACGCTTAATTGGACTTTCACAAAGCACATACCTTGACAAGATTTTGAAGAAGTTCAAAATGGATCAAGCAAAGAAAGGGTTCTTGCCTGTGTTACAAGGTGTGAAATTGAGTAAGACTCAATGTCCGACCACTGCAGAAGATAGAGAGAAATGAAAGATGTTCCCTATGCTTCAGCCATAGGCTCTATCATGTATGCAATGCTGTGTACCAGACCTGATGTGTGCCTTGCTATAAGTCTAGCAGGGAGGTACCAAAGTAATCCAGGAGTGGATCACTGGACAGCGGTCAAGAACATCCTGAAGTACCTGAAAAGGACTAAGGATATGTTTCTCGTATATGGAGGTGACAAAGAGCTCATCGTAAACGGTTACGTTGATGCAAGCTTTGACACTGATCCGGACGATTCTAAATCGCAAACCGGATACGTGTTTACATTAAACGGTGGAGCTGTCAGTTGGTGCAGTTCTAAACAAAGCGTCGTGGCGGGATCTACGTGTGAAGCGGAATACATAGCTGCTTCGGAAGCAGCAAATGAAGGAGTCTGGATGAAGGAGTTCATATCCGATCTAGGTGTCATACCTAGTGCATCGGGTCCAATGAAAATCTTTTGTGACAATACTGGTGCAATTGCCTTGGCGAAGGAATCCAGATTTCACAAAAGAACCAAGCACATCAAGAGACGCTTCAATTCCATCCGGGATCTAGTCCAGGTGGGAGACATAGAGATTTGCAAGATACATACGGATCTGAATGTTGCAGACCCGTTGACTAAGCCTCTTCCACGAGCAAAACATGATCAGCACCAAGGCTCCATGGGTGTTAGAATCATTACTGTGTAATCTAGATTATTGACTCTAGTGCAAGTGGGAGACTGAAGGAAATATGCCCTAGAGGCAATAATAAAGTTATTATTTATTTCCTTATATCATGATAAATGTTTATTATTCATGCTAGAATTGTATTAACCGAAACATAATACATGTGTGAATACATAGACAAACAGAGTGTCACTAGTATGCCTCTACTTGACTAGCTCGTTAATCAAAGATGGTTATGTTTCTAACCATGGACAAAGAGTTGTTATTTGATTAACGGGATCACATCATTAGTTGAATGATCTGATTGACATGACCCATTCCATTAGCTTAGCACCCGATCGTTTAGTATGTTGCTATTGCTTTCTTCATGACTTATACATGTTCCTATGACTATGAGATTATGCAACTCCCGTTTGCCGGAGGAACACTTTGTGTGCTACCAAACGTCACAACGTAACTGGGTGATTATAAAGGAGCTCTACAGGTGTCTCCAAAGGTACATGTTGGGTTGGCGTATTTCGAGATTAGGATTTGTCACTCCGATTGTCGGAGAGGTATCTCTGGGCCCTCTCGGTAATGCACATCACATAAGCCTTGCAAGCATTGCAACTAATAGTTGCGGGATGATGTATTACAGAACGAGTAAAGAGACTTGACTTGCTAGTAACGAGATTGAACTAGGTATTGAGATACCGACGATCGAATCTCGGGCAAGTAAACATAACGATGACAAAGGGAACAACGTATGTTGTTATGCGGTATGACCGATAAGGATCTTCGTAGAATATGTAGGAGCCAATATGAGAATCCAGGTTCCGCTATTGGTTATTGACCGGAGATGTGTCTCGGTCATGTCTACATAGTTCTCGAACCCGTAGGGTCCGCACGCTTAACGTTACGATGACAGTTTTATTATGAGTTTATGTGTTTTGATGTACCTAAGGTTGTTCGGAGTCCCGGATGTGATCACGGACATGACGAGGAGTCTCTTAAATGGTCGAGACATAAAGATTGATATATTGGAAGCCTATGTTTGGATATCGGAAGTGTTCCGGGTGAAATCGGGATTTTACCGGAGTACCGGGAGATTATCGGAACCCCCCGGGAGCTATATGGGCCATAGTGGGCCTTAGTGGAAAAGAGAAAAGTCAGCCCAACATGGGCCACGCGCCCCTCCCCTCCCTTGGTCCGAATAGGACAAGGAGAGGGGGTCGGCCCCTCTCTCTTTTCCCCCCTCCGCGAATCCTATTCCAACTAGAATTGGAAGGGGGGAATCCTACTCCCAGAGGGAGTAGGACTCTCCTGGCGCGCCTCTCCTAGGCCGGCCGCCCCCTTTATCCTTTATATACGGAGGCAGGGGCACCCCTAGAAACACAAGTTGATCCACGTGATCATATTCTTAGCCGTGTGCGGTGCCCCCTTCCACCATAGTCCTCGATAATATTGTAGCGGTGCTTAGGCGAAGCCCTGCGACGGTAGTACATCAAGATCGTCACCACGCCGTCGTGCTGACGGAACTCTTCCCCGACACTTTGCTGGATCGGAGTCCGGGGATCGTCATCGAGCTGAACGTGTGCTAGAACTCGGAGGTGCCGTAGTTTCGGTGCTTGATCGGTCGGGCCGTGGAGACGTACGACTACATCAACCAAACGCTTCCGTTGTCGATCTACAAGGTACGTAGATCACACTCTCCCCTCTCGTTGCTATGCATCACCATGATCTTGCGTGTGCGTAGGAAATTTTTTTGAAATTACTACGTTCCCCAACACTAATGTGCATGTATGCGGTGGTATTTCCATGTTTTCGTCTTATCAGACCGCAGGGACTTCAACCGTGCTGATGGGCAATGGTTCAATTGCTTCTGTTCGTGGTGTTGGCACGGTCGATCTGAAGTTTACTTCGGGGAAGATCGTGCGGCTGAAGAACGTGCATTATGTCCCCTCCGTCAATAAAAATCTTGTTAGCGGATCTCTTCTGTGTAGAGATGGCTACGAGCTTGTCTTTGAGTCGAATAAATTTGTAATATCCAAGTATGGAACCTTTGTTGGTAAAGGCTATGAGTCAGGAGGCTTGTTTCGTTTATCCTTATTAGACGTTTGCAATAAAGTTGTTAATCATATTTGCAACAATAGTGAATCCAATATGTGGCATTCACGTCTTTGTCATGTTAACTTTGGTTGCATGTCGCGACTAGCGAAGTTGAACTTAATCCCTAGTTTCACCACCGCCAAGGGATCTAAGTGTCAAGTGTGTGTGGAAGCTAAGCAACCTCGTAAGTCTCACACGACTGCGGAAATAAGAAATCTTGCACCACTAGAGCTCATACATTCAGATCTATGTGAAATGAATGGTGTGTTGACAAAAGGTGGAAAGAAATATTTCATGACGTTAATTGATGACTCCACTAGATACTCCCGTGTGTATCTTCTGAAATATAAGGATGAGGCTTTGAACTTTTTCAAGATCTATAAAGCTCAAGTGGAAAACCAACTTGATCGAAAAATCAATAGTCACCCAGTTACGTTGTGACGTTTGGCACACCCAAGGCAACTCCTACGGCATCCGGGAGTTGCACAATCTCATGGTCTAAGGAAATGATACTTGACATCCAGAAAAGCTACAGCAAACGAACTACACGATCTTTGTGCTATGCTTAGTTTGGGTCTTGTCCATCACATCATTCTCCTAATGATGTGATCCCGTTATCAATGACATCCCATGTCCATAGCCAGGAAACCATGACTATCTATTGATCAACGAGCTAGTCAACTAGAGGCTCACTAGGGACACATTGTGGTCTATGTATTCACACATGTATTACGATTTCCGGATAATACAATTATAGCATGAATAATAGATAATTATCATGAACAAGGAAATATAATAATCATTTTATTATTGCCTCTAGGGCATATTTCCAAACAACTTTACTTCTTGGTTGTTTTGTGTAAAGGCTAGCGTTCTGCTATTTGATCAATTTTGTCGATATATATGTGCATTGTACTATGATCCTTATGATATGAATGAGACACGTATTACCATAAAAATGGAATTTTATTCATGTATAGGATAGGAATCAACTCTTTACATTTCCTTCTTTTGCGGTAAATTCTTCACATTTCAATTAAAGGAAAAAAAAGGTTAGTCTAAATTTAATGAAAAAATTCTTATCTTATGCATCAAATGATATCTCTTTCCCCATGGAAATTGATATACAACGTAATAGTGCTGATATTATGTTCTACAAATCATAACTTTTATAATTTCCTATGGTCAATCTTGCCATGGAGGTATACATAGGAGTTGTGTGTGTACTTGTACATCTTCATGAAGCAGATCTTGTGCTCCTAACACACAAACAAGATTCCCTCTTTGGCACTTCTCTCTCGATCATAGCACCAACTAATCTAAGGGAGCGTTCGGTTTCTCACTGCTCCTATAACTCCGCTCCCGGAGCGGACGGGATTGCAGCTTATTTTGACGGAGCTGGCAAAACCAAGCTCCACAACTCCTCGGAGCGGATCGATTCCGAACGGGGCATAAGATTGCTAGTTTATTAGGGACTGTTTGGTTCCTAGCCAAACCTTGCCACACTTTGCCACAACTAACCTTAGGCAAGTTTGACCAAGTTAGGTAGGTGTTTGGTTCTAGCCACACCTAAGGCAAGAATTTTTTTTATGAGCAGTGAACCCCACATGTCATAGACACAAGAAGTGTGGTAAGATTCTCTTAGGCAAGCCAAAGTGTGGCTAACAATTTGAGCAACTCAAGTAAGGCACGTGTGGCAAATGTGGAAAAAATTATGTGGCAATATATGGCAATGATAGTCACAATCCAAACAGCCCCTTACTTACTCATCAGGGAAGGACATGCCGGCTAGCAGGGGGCAGGTAGGTAAGGGGAGTTCTGTGCTCTCAATCGAGGATCTCAATGTTCCTCTAGTCTTCGTCGCCCTCCTTCTCGCCCAAGGCGAGATGATTGCGGACGGAGCAGAGCCAACTGTGTTGCAGCGCCATGCTCATAGTGATGCAATCCTTGTTCCAAAGCCAACGAAGAGGCCTTGACAACACAGTCCACATAGGAGTACAAGACATGTGCTTGTTCTTTTCTAGCTCTCTGTTGGAGTTGAACATGAGGAGGAAAGGTGTTGGGAAAAATAGATAAACATGAATAACAAGGGCACTACCATTGACAAGTGGGTCATTTTAGAAAAAATAAATTGCTGAGCTATCTGGCACCTCAACAACATACTGACTAACTACCCTGAATTTCACTACCCAGAGGTCCCAAAGGTTATTTGTCTGGCCTAGGGGGTCATGTGATTGATTCATGAACCCGAAGGGGTTAATGTTGACTTTTTCTGACGTAGATACCTACGGAATTTTTTTTCTCACTGGTTGAACCTACAGGAAATATTGGATTTTTTGTCTAAAAAAACCATCTGCCGAGTCAAATTGCCAGAAAAGACCATCTTCAAAATGAATTGACAAAAAAGACTAGCTGCACCGTGGCGGCAGGCGCAGCAGACGACACGTGGCACCTGCCGCCACAGTCGCCGGCGGCAGCCCCTGCCGCCACGAGCGCAGGCGGCAGCTCGGGCATAACAGGTTTTCCGTCCGCGCCAGCTGCAACGGAATGGGCAGGCGGCCGCTACTGCTGCGAGTGTGCGCCAGATGGGCCCTGCCGCTGCTGTTAATCTGCAAGCGAAGAACAAATGCACAATATTATATAAACAAATGCACAATATTATATATGACTATTTGTGTCGGCCAGTCAGGTGGTGATGTATTTATCCGGTAATACCTAACGAGTGGGTGGAGTTCATGTGATTGACATATCGAGAACAGCTGAACAGATCATCTCACGCTTTCCAGTAATCTATCTACAGCGCATCAATACGAGCATTTGTGTGTTCAGGCATTGGCCTGCCTGCCCGTGTGATTAGTGATCAATCTTGCTTTTGTACTACTATTACATCTCGACGAAACCCGAGTTGTTGAAGCAAGGAAGCAGTGCGCAACAGCAACAGCGGCTGCCGCCTCGGGCTGTGGCGGCAGGGCCCACCTGGCCTGCCGCGGTACGCGCAGCAGACGTACCACTCCGGTGTTCCGTTGCAGCTGGTGCGCCGGATGAAAAAAACCTGTTAAGCCTGGGCTGCCGCCTGCACCCATGGCGGCAGGTGCCACGTGTCTGCTGCCGCACCTGCCGCCATGACTCAGCTGGTCTTTTTTAACAATTTGATCTAGAAATAGTTTTTTTTGTCAATATCACTCGGCGGGTGGTCCTTTTGGACAAAAATTTGAAAATATTGTAGAGCTACAGAAAACACTTATGGACTTCATCTACATTTTTTGAAAAAGGGTGAATTTTATTAGCTTAAAATGAAGCATCAAGAGAATACAAACATGATGAGCACACACCCGGTCTCTGCATAGCTAAGATGCACACAGCCAACACCAACCCACACAAAAAACACGTCAGCAAATAGCAAAGTTATATAAGATCAAAGCTATGCATGGGCGAGAAAAAAAAACAAAAAAAAAACAAAGTGATCAGTTCTGTGATCGGCAAACTATAGGAAAGACCATATCTGCACCAACCGTCTCAAGACACCATATGAACATCGTGATTCTTCAACAGCAACGCCTTCAGCAAGGGAGCAACGCTGAAACGCTGTCGTCACTGGATCCAGCAGTCAACGCCGGAATCTAGGTTTTCACCCTGAAGAAATTGTCCGAGCATATCCGAGCAATGCCTTCAACAAGGTAACGATGTATAACCATCGCCATTGCCAGAATTCAATTCTGGGCTTTCACCCCGGAGCTCGATACCGGGTACTTAAGAAGCAGCACCATCGACGTCACAAATGTGTTGTCGCCACCATTTTTCCATGACCCCGGCAGCTACATGCGATGCGCCGCTGCATAACCATTCCTTTGCGTCAACCCATAGGTTCAGTCAGTAGGAAAATCTGCTATAGGTGTAGTGTTACTCACAGGGCCGTACAACACACGCCACACAATTTTTAAAAAACTATGTGTACCAAAGATGTAAAATTCTGAATTCTTATCTACTATTATAGTATCTTTTAGCTGGAACAAATAATCCTTCTAGAATTCTTTTATACAGAATCTTTGAGTTTATCTCCATTAAAATATATTCTTCCATGCAGGATTTTTAAGCCCTGTGATATCAAATTAGGCAGTCGTATATATTAGGTTTGTGTCAAGCCCCTTTTTAGAAGAATTTCTTTAGGCTAGTGCAACATTACCCGAACTAGCACTTCTGACATGGATATGAGTTCGAAGATTCTACTTTCACCATTAAATTATAAACAAACATATTTTTTTTGAGAGGCAGGTGCTGCCACCTGGAAGAAGACTGGAGTGTGGAGTTGGCCACTGGGTAGATTCCTGGTAAATGCTCTTGGAACGAACTTGGCTAATCCATTCACTGGCAGAACATTGTATAACATAACTTAACTCTTGCTCAGCACCACTGGCCGTAACATTAGTACACGCCAACAAAACCATCATTGCTCGCACAAGCCAGCAGAGGGAGAGCAAAGCAAGAACCGCACGGCACGGCACGACACTCTGCGAGTGGAGTGACTGACATCCATCGATCGGCATGTCGACGGCGTCGGGGCAGCAGCAGCCGCCGCCGCCGCACCGGGGGCTGTGGAGCCTCGGCGGGACGGTGGAGCTCGTGGCGGCGTTCACGGCGGTGTGCCTCGCGCTGTACGGGGCGGTGCTGTACCTCAACTATCTGTACGTGCGGTGGAGCGGGCGGGACGGCGTGCGCCGGACGGGGCCCGGCCCCGAGGCCGGGCCGGCGACGGGGAAGAGGGACGGCGGAGGAGGGCTCGACGAGGCGGCGCTGGCGGCCATGCCGGTGTTCAGGTTCAAGGCGGAGCCGCGCGGGGGCGGCGGCGGCGGCGGCGAGGAGTGCGCGGTGTGCCTGGGCGCCATGCAGGACGGCGACGCGGTGCGCGCCCTGCCCGGGTGCAGCCACGCGTTCCACGCCGGGTGCGTCGACGTCTGGCTGGGCGCTCACGCCACCTGCCCCGTCTGCCGCGCGCACCCTGCTCCGGCAGCGAAGGACGGCTCCAAGACGGCAGAGACCGCCGGACGGGGGCCGGACCCGGAGAGCACGGTATAGCATGCGTGCGTTCGCCATCCCCGAGCTGCCAGTATGGCTTGAGGTACTTATCTTATGGGGTTTGAGTACAGAATGTTTGTGTTAGCTTACTCCGATTGGGAGTCTGGGACCGACAATTTTGTCTCATGGCTTGTAAATTGTAATCCTACTTGACTTTGGTGATGATAAATAAAGAAGTTCTCCAGATCACTCCGTAACTAGGTTTCTTTAGAAACCTTTGTAACTAAGTTCATATGTGATGTATCCGTAGATACTGACACCCTTTTTCCTAGTTTCAGGAGTAGCAATGTGGACACGTTATTAGTACATAACAGCAGACTTGTGCTAATTTGAAGGATTGTGATATTGGAATATATTGACCGCACCTCTTCATCTGTTCGAACTTTTGGATGAATTGATTGAAACATGAGTTCAATACCCGAGACAAGTGGTCTTTTATTGTAGTTTCACGGTATATATTGCACTGTTAATTAATCAATTAACCAACCAGCTAATTCCAATTGTGACCAGCTAATTCCAATTGTGACCAGTCAGGTGAGGAAATTGTGGATGGATGACCCGTATGCACCGCTGAAAAGGACATGACAATCCCTTTTGTGCTGGACAATACTACATGTTTTCAGTCCCATGTTCAACAGTGGTCAGACAAGGATAAGATTAAGGCTTTATCCACTACCACAACGACACCTGATGTTTGAGCGAGCAAGTGCGCGGAAAACATTTCTTTAACCACGACAGTAAATATCTCTGACGCATGAAGCACCGAGGCTAGCGGCAATTATCGCATACTGCATACATCGACCGATGCAGAGATTAAGTCAGGGGTGCTCTCACTTTTGTAAAAAAAAAGAATTTAGTCATGTATTGCATCAAATTGAGCACGGCATATGGTGACAACAACACGTCAAGTCACCGCCACCTTCAGAAATTCAGGGTCCCGGGGTGAAATGAAAAATAAGACCCTAATTTTTTAAAAACCCATATGACTAAAGCCATACACTTATAGTGGGAAAAATATTAGGTGCTACCATAATACCAATTTGAAAATTTCAAATATAAATGTTTCAAAAAAAATCTGAAAAAAAATCATGGATGTTCGTAACATACATGTCTACAAACCCTAAAAAAGTCAGATCCAAATTCGATATACACATTGAGAAGCAAAAAAAGACAAATCGGATGTCAATAGTGCAGTTTTTCAAACTATTTATGTTTTTGTCTTTATTGACACTATGCATGCTCAATTTTTTCCCCAATGTGTACATCGAATTTGGATATGAATTTTTTAGGGTTTGTAAACACACGTGTTGTGAACATCTACGATTTTTTTTCAGAAGTTGTTAATACATTTAAATTTGAATTTTTTGAATTGGTATCATGGGAGCATCTAGGTGCTGGTAGCACCTGATATTTTCCCACTTATAGTGCAGCAGGTCGGCATGGAAAATTTGAACCAACAAGGTGTCAAGTACCACTGATTTCCCAAAAGAGAAAAACAAGCACGGTTGATCCTAGCTAAAACAATACAGTCCAGCTCAAGCAGGAGCGACAGACACTCCAAGAGAAAAGTAATCGTAGTGGAAGGTTCTGTTGACCCAATTACCCAGGTCGAGCTAAGATAAGTCGTGGGCACTGACAGTAAAGTCCGCGGCGGTAAAAAACACTAAATTTAAACCGCTGGGAGCTGGCCAGCTGAGCATTTTGTCACGTAGGAGTATACGTGACAGATCACGCACCGGCAAAAGCCAAGCAGCGGAAGCTGTGCGCTCGTGTCGAGCAGAGGTGGCACACACAGGAGATTCCATGGAGACTGGGAAGAGAGGACACACGCTATCTGCATAGAACTGTAACAGTAAACAAGGCTACAAAAGTAGCCATTTTATCAAGTTACCATGTTAGCTCATTATGCAACAGAGAACATCCACACGCATATATATGCACTTCTAAGTGAAAAAACTAAGCTGATAAAAAGGTGCACATGATCAATTAGACAAAGATACAAATATGAAGCACCTGTTTGGGACCTTCTGCATGTACAGTTTCTAGGTACGGGTCATCTGTGAAATGACGCATCAGTAGATGGAACTCAAGGCTTATACCAACCAGTCATACTGAATACTGGTGATGTTACAGTCATTATCGGTTCAATTAACATACATGAAACTACTGATGATGTTACAGTCATTACCGGTTCAATTAGCATACATGAAACTTAGCGCATACCGTCATCGCAGCATCTAAAAACTAAAGTACCAAAGCGTTACAGCAAGGTTCAACTAACATACATGAAACTTAGCGCATACCGTTATCGCAGCATCTAAAAACTAAAGTACCAAAGCGTTACAGCAAGAGCTCACTTACTCCTGATAGGCTTATTCAGCTAGTAAAGAAAGCTCTCCGTAACTTCCCCTTCCACATTTCCCACCAGCTCTCTGTTTTTGTCTTCTGTCCGTAGAATTCAGAGTCTGCACCTACCCTCAAGACACGATCTCTCACAGTTATCAACAGTTCATCTAAAGCAGTGATTTTACTCACAAGAGAGTTCTTCTCATCCTCAGCGTCAACACAAAGTAGGAAGGCATCTATCTCTGCAACATTTGCTTCGCCGTCCTTAACCAAAGCTTCTCTGAATGAACGTAATGCTGTTACGAGGACAGATGAAGCCTTTTCTGTGCCCTCAGGACCAACATCCCACAAAATGTTTCCAGTAACTTCAGATTCTGAATCCTCCTGTGAAAAAGGGGAATTCGGTGTAAAAAAAGGAATTCAAGTGTTTGTATGGACAAATATGTGCAAGGCAATAGATTCTAGTGATACAGATCATTTTATCTAGCTGTTGCAGAAGCAATGAAGGTGAAATAAGATACTACATCACTGCCATTTAGAACACTTCAAAATCTACAGTTATTATGATGATATGAAAGCAATTGAAATAGTAACAGCTAAGATTTGATGGAATTAACGATGGTTAAATTTTTATTATAGTTGAGTGTCTTAACTATAGATCAAACTAATATCTGGAATAAAAAAGAAATGCTAGGGTTTTAGGGGGTTATAGTGAGCGATGCATGTTTAATTGGCTTTTACACCCCTAATTAGAAACCAAACAAATATATATAGGATAACAAACTCATCTATCCAATTGGAATTTATCTAGTTATTATTTTTATTTTAGTGAACAATAGAAAAAACAGTTACGATCTAAGAGAAAAATGATGAATTACGATTCAATGATAAATAAACACATCCGTAACTGGGTTCACGGGAAAAAGAAACAAAGTTGCATATTTTTGCTGTTTGGAAACATATTGGAAGATGCTGACTGTTTTTGGACCTTGCTTTTTAAAAGAATGTGGCCTATTTGGACTCTAGCTGGATTAACTAGTCTCCCTCTGTAAACTAATATAAGAGCATTTAGATCACTACTTTATAGTGATCTAAACACTTATATTAGTTTACGGAGGGAGTATAAGAGATAAATTTGCATTTAGAGAACACATATACTTTGCATCCCTCCAAAAACATGCAAGAGGTTAGATAGTGCCATAGGGATAATCGTGTGTACTATCCAACAGCCGAAGTCAAAGCTTGAATGACGCACAGTTCTCACTGGCATCAAATTATGCAACACATATTCATTAAATAAGATATAAATTTAAAGCTGAAGTAGAAGACAGCATAAGTATAAAGAGAATGGAAATGTATAAAGAGAAAGAAAACATAACTTACCATTGAAAATATTACTTATGTATATCCAAATATTTAAACAAGAACAACAACAAAGCCTTTAAGTCCCGAACAAGTTGGGGTAGGCTAGAGTTGAAACCCATAAGCTCTCGAAACCAACTCATGGCTCTGGCACGTGGATAGCTAACTTCCACGTACCTCTATCCGTGGCTAGTTCTTTGATGATATTCCAATCCTTCAGGTCTCTCCATATGGACTCCTCTCATGTCCAGTTTGGTCTATCCCGACATCTCTTGAGGTTATTAGCACACAAACCGTCGGCTATGCACTAGCGCTTCTAGAGGCTTGCGCTATATATGCCCAAACCATCTCAGACGATGTTGGACAAGTTTCTCTTCAATTAGTGCCTACCCCAACTCTATCACGTATATCATCATTCTAGACCCAATCCTTTCTTGTGTGACCACACATCCATCTCAACATGCGTATTTTCCTACGCCAAACTGTTGGACATGTTGCCTTTTAGTTGGCTAACATTCCGCGCCATACAACATCACAGGTCGAACCGCCGTCCTATAGAACCTACCTTTTAGCTTTTGCGGCACTTTCTTGTCATGGAGAACGCCAGAAGCTTGGCGCCACTTCATCCATTTGGGTTTGATTCGATGGCTCACATCTTCATTGATATCATCATCCTTCTGCAGCATTGACCCCATATATCGTAAGGTGTCCTTCTAAGGTACCACCTGCCCACCAAGGCTAACCTCCTCCTCCTCGTGCCTAGTAGTACTGAAACCGCACCACATGTACTAAGTTTTAGTATACTAAGCCTAAAACCTTTTGATTCCAAAGTTTGTCTCCATATATAACTTTCTATTAACCCCCGCCCGACTATCGTCAACTAGCACCACATCATTCGCAAAGAGCATACACCATAGGATATCTCCTTGTGAGCTCATCCATCAACACAACAAAAAGCTAAGGGCTCAATGTTGATCCTTGGTGCAGTCATATTTTAATCAAAAAGTCATCACTGTCGCCATCAATTGTTCGAACACTTGTCACAACATTATCATACATGTCCTTGATGAGGGTAATGTACTTTGTTGGGACTTTGTGTTTCCCCAAGACCCACCACATGACATTCCACAGTATCTTATCGTAGGCCTTCTCCAAGTCAATGAACACCATACGCAGGTCCTTCTTTTGCTCCCTGTATCTCTACATAAGTACTCGTACCAAGAAAATGGTTTCCATGGTTTTTGTCACGCTTGTCATTTTTCATAATTGATACTCAATGACTCTCTCCCATAGCTTCATTGTATGCCTCATCAGCTTAATTCCATGGTAATTAGCACAACTTTGAACACCCCCCTTGTTCTTAAAGATTGGTACTAATATACTTTGCCTCCATTCTTCGGGCATCTTGTTATCCCGAAAATTGAGGTTTAAGAGCTTAATTAGCCATACTATTGCTATGTCCTGAGGCCTCTCCACACCTCAATGAGGATACAATCGGCCCATCGCCTTGCCTCCTTTCATCCTTTTTAAAGCCTTACTGACCTCAGACTCCTGGATTCGTCACACAAAACGCATGTTTGTATCATCAAAGGAGTCATCCAGCTCAATGATAGAGCTCTCATTTTCTCCATTGAAATCTTGTCGAGATACTCCCGCCATCTATGCTTGACCTCCTTGTTCTTTACCAGGAGTCGATCTGCTCCATCCTTGATGCATTTGACTTGGTTGACATCCCTCGTCTTCCTGTCTCGGATCTTGGTCATCTTATAGATGTCCCTTTCACCTTCCTTCGTGTCTAAACGCCGGTAGAGGTCATCATACGCCTAACCTGTTGCTTCACTCACAACTCGCTTTGAGGTCTTCTTTGTCACCTTGTATTTCTCTATGTTGTCACTTATCAGCACTCCTATTCCAAGTTTAGGCGTCTGAAACAACCTTTCTTCTCCTTAATAGCCTTCTGGACATCATCATTTCACCACCAGGTATATTTAATTTAGCTTCGCTCCTACTTCCCATGGTCACCCCAAACTCCTTTGAAGTCACTTTGCGAAAGCAAGTTGCCATCTTCATCCACATATTGTTTGCATCACCTCCTTCCTCCCAAGGGCACCTACATAATAACCCTCTCCTTGAAAGCCTGAGATGCCCCCCCCCGAGCTTCCACCACTTTGTTCTAGTCACTTTGGCGCGTTTTATCCCGCTGGACATGAGCAGAAATCAGCCGCCACAAGCTTATGTCGAGGGACAACGCACTCTCCAGGTATCACCTTAAAATCTAGGCAAGCACGCCTGTCTTATCTTCTCTAGAGGATGAAATCAATCTGGCTAGAGTGTTGACCACTACTAAAAGTCACTAGATAGGATTCTCCCTTTTTAAAGAGGGTGTTAGCTATGGTCATGTTGTAGGCTAGAGCGAACTCTCTTTCTTGATTCCTGCTACCATAGCCAAAGCCACATGCCCCCCTTCAAAACATCTGGTAGATGTACCCATGTGGCCATTGAGGTCTCCTATGAAGAGCTTCTTGCCAATAGGTACACTCCTAACCATGTCTCTAGGCCTTCCGAGAACTCCCCCTTCATTGGGGCCTACTTGGGAAGCATATGCGTTGATAACATTGAGAACTAAGTCCCCAACTACCAGCTTGACTAGGATAAATCCGGTCCCCTTGCCTCTTGACATCTACCACTCCACACCTGAGGCTCTTGTTGATGAAGACAACCACTCCACACCTACTCCATTCCTGTTTGTAGTTGTCCCCATGTACCATAACTTGAAGCCAGTATGCTCCACCTCCACCTTCTGTCCCTTCCATTTGGTTTCTTGGACACATAGGATATCAACACCTCTCCTCACCACTGAATCAACTAGCTCACGTAACTTATCCGTCAAGGACCCTATGTTCCAGCTACCTAAGCAGATCCTAATAGGCTCTGCTAGCTTCCTTACCCTTCACTCTCGTTGAGTCAAATGCAAAGACCCTTACTAACTTTTCACTACACCCGGGCATCAATGTAGCGCACCATTAAGGACGCGACAACCCGATCCTAGCTCACCTATCACCATGTCCAGATCTAAGATACGACACGCCACCAAAGAGGCGATAGCCCAACCATTGCCCATTTAACACCACACCTGGGTTCCGGTATGGCGCGTCACAAAGAAGGATAACCAAATATTTAAACACTATTGAAAATTCTAGTTATTGATATGATAGCTTTATGATTATGCTATCATATAATCTGCAGAAACCCTCCAAATATTTGAACACAACTGACGAATCAAGCTATTCTATTCATATACTAGTTACACATTATGTTTGTGGAGCTTTATATCATAATGCTATACTATAATCTACAGAAACCCTCATGCTATAAGTTGACAATTTTGCATCTATGTAGTAATGTACAAGTAGTTTAGGCTGTCTCCTATTTTTTTTGAAAGAATGGGAATAGCGTTGCCAGCTCTGCTACTATGAGTTAGGTAAATAAGACATGTTACTTGGACTAAAACCGATAGCATATATTCACAGCAACAATCCAATCCTCTCAAGAAACTTCATTCCATGCAATCAATGGACCAAACATAAAAAGGAGTACTTAGCAGTTAGCACCACGGTCACACAAGAATAGGCTCACCATGCTGCATACCAAAGGAGGCCAGGCCAAGTAGGGATGGACAGGGCATGGAAGTTGCTCTCTATTCTTAAAATGCTGGTTCAGCTCCGCTGTTTTCAGAGAGAAGGACAGGAACCACTCAGGGGATTTGTACTGCTCCATGGAATTCTTCCAGGGGGAAATAGAAAGGTAGACAAAACCACTGAAAACTGTCATAAGCCGCACTGAGATTATATCTTCCATTGAACAGTTGGTGACCTCCATAAAGCTAGAGTGCAACGGAAACGTATTGTGCAGCACAAATCGCTGGACGCCATCATCACTGTTTGTCAAGATCCAAACAGAAAGTGTGCATTCCTTCTCATTTACGATACAGAGCCTCCCATTCTTGGTCTGACCAATCTTAAATTCTGGGTATACCACTCTCAAGGGCAGCGGCAGATCTAATAGAGAGAACTGAAAGTTATCTGTGTTGAGCACCAAAATGTACTCGCTGAGAGATGCCCTGCCCACAGACTCGCATTGCCAACAGATAAACCCATCCACTATCGTGCGGGTTGTACGCCTGAATCCCTCAGGCAGCAGCGCGGCCGTCTCCGGGAAAATCTGCCACTCCATGGTGTCCGGTGAGAAGACGGCGACGCGAGCCCAAGGCCGTGAGTAGTCATGACGGACAGAGACCACACGGGGCGGCCTCTGATCCTCTCTGGGGGAGAGTGTGTGGAACTCAAGGGTGGTGCCGTCGGGCATGTCATGGTGCTCCCGGGGGTGGAGAAACAGAGCCTGGGGGTTGTAGTAAACTACCTGCTTGGTGCTCCGATGTTGGAGAGCGATGAAGCCTTCATCGTACGCAATCGAAGGATCGGTGAAATCGACCCCCCACTCGGAAGCGTCGTCGTCTCGTAGGGGACTGAATCTGGCGGCAGTGGGGGGGGCGTGAGGCGGGGAAGGTAGGTACCGTGCGCATGTAGGGTGTGAGGAAGAGAGCGAGGAGCGGGGGCGCGTGGAGCGCACGGAAGCTGCGGCGGAAGGCGCGGGACGAACGAACGGCGCCCAGGAAGGTGCGGCAGGTGAAGGCGGCGGAGGCGAGGTTGGGGAGGTCCGGGAGGCGGAGGAAGATCTCTCGGAGCTGGTCGTCGTCGAGGGCACTTATGGTGGTGGGAGCGGATGGTATAGGGTGCTCCGCCGCCACCGCCGGCGGCGGCGGCGGGTGGGAAGCCATGGCTGCTTGGCTGCCGAGTTCAAGTGGCCGCGGATTTGGAATGGCAGACGCTCGGAAACGCAGACCTAGCCGCTTGGAAGTTTTTTTTAATCTTTTTTCCCCTGAGCCAGAGAAGCGTCACGAGGGAAGCACTAGCAATCAGACTACTGAAATCCCCTCCTCGTAGGTCTCGAACCTAGGGTTTTCCAGTCCTCCGGCGGCCAGGCCGCCGTGAGTTTTTTCACTGAGATTTGATTGATGGCCAAAAGGTCGGGCTGTTGTTTCCCTCTCGCACGCCCCTCTACTCCTCCACCGAGCAGTTTCCCAACGTCGGTGCTGGTTTGGATAGAAAGCGCTTGCGACCTATTTTGGGACGATCATGTCGACGGAGATCCCGAGTGGCAGTTCGGGTACGACGGGATTAGAAGATGACACCAGTAGGCTGCTGGAAAGATTGAATCTGGAAGAAGATGAGGCGGATGATCTTGTTTGGGAAGATGAGATTGATGCAGAAGAAATCAGACCTAAGTGGTTGGCGTTAGGGCGACTCCTAACGAAGAAAAGCTTTAGCCAGAGTGCGCTGATAGCAGAGATGAAGGCGGCCTGGAATCCTGCTCAGGCGGTGGTCTGGAGGAGGATTAATGCAAACCTTTTTTCAATACAATTCAATTGCCTTGCGGATTGGAACAAGGCCATGCATCAGGGCCCTTGGGATTTCCATGGAACGGCCTTGCTCATGGAAGAATATGATGGTTTTACCAACCCAGAAAAGATTAAGTTAGACAGGTTGACGACGTGGTGTCAAATCCACAAGTTACCTGATGGAGTTCTCAAGAGCAAGAGTGCGCTGCAGAATCTAGCGAGCCGGATCGGCAAGGTCGAGGAGGTACATGTCACACTCCCCAACAGTTTCATCGGTGAGTTCATCAGAGTACGAGTGAGCCTGGATGTTAACAAGAAATTGACTAGGGCTGTGGGGATAACTAAAGGAGGTGAAACTGAGAAGTACTTGGTAAAATTTGAGAAACTCCCAACTTTCTGTAATGCTTGCAGTTTGTTAGGCCATTGGCATGAAGAATGTGGGACAGGAAAGCATGCCAAATCAAAATTTCAATGGGGGAGTTTCTTGATGGCCACTCACAGAGGCAGAGGGGGTGGACGTGGTCCGTCTGACCGGCAGAGAGGAGACATGGATGATTCTGTTGGAAGGGGAAGAGGTCTTGGACGAGGTTTTGGTAGAGGCCGGGGAACTGATAATGACCCCCTTGCTGATTTGAGTAAAGGTGGAGAGACATCAGTTAGTTGGAGACACAATTATGCCCAGAAGGAAAGCAATGAGACTAGTGGTACAACAAGGAATGAGATCATTCCAGGAACCAACAACCAAGACGCAAGAGTGATGGCAGCATCAGAAAACATCTTGGGGAAGAGGACAGCCCAAGATAGCAACACATCTACTTTACCGCCTGGAAAAATAAGTGTGGATACAGACCCAACATCTGCGATAATTCCTTTTACAGGGAATAAAACAGTTCAGGAACTAGAAAAGGCCACGTTTGCGAAAAAGGTAAATCTTTTTGAAACAACAACAGATGAGGAAAGGGTCCCGGGACCCTTCGATACACCTCAGAAGAGTATGAACAGGAAGAGGCTCAAGGATAAGGATGGACAGGCTGTTGATAATAACCCAAGTTCTTCACGACATTCAGGATCAGCGACACCTCTTGAGGGTGATCGCCGGGAACAATGAAACTCTTGGCTTGGAACTTCCGGGGACTAGGGAATGAACCGGCAGTTCGAGCTTTGCTGGATGTCCAGCGAAGCGTACTTCCCGATGTGATGTTTCTGTTGGAGACTCACCTAGATAGCTATCCGGCTGAATGCTTAAGACGTAGATTAAAAATGGATCAGAAGATGATTTGTGCAAGTGATGGCAGAAGGGGAGGTCTGATCCTGTTTTGGCAGAACAATATAACAGTACAACGACTCAATCTGGACCCCATGTTCATTGATGTTCAAATAACATGTGATGCAAAGACATGGCGATTAACTGGTATGTATGGAGAGTTTAAATGGGAGCATAAGCACCTGTCCTGGGGGCGTATGCGGCAGTTGTACCAAAATAACACACTTCCTTGGCTGGGGATCTAAATGAGATCCAATATTTGCATGAGAAGGAAGGAGGAAACCCAAGGCCGCAACAGTATATGACAGCCTTCCAACAAGCAATGGAAGATTGTGAGCTACAGGATATGGGGTATATAGGCGACATATTTACTTGGAGAAGGGGCCGTATTCGAGAAATACTGGACAGAGGATTAGTGAATGATGAGTGGAGAAATACCTTTCCTAATGCTGCCACAGAGCATGGAAATTTTAACCACTTAGACCACAGGCCTTTAGTGGTGGATACAGAATATTATCTGAGATCGATCCCTAACCAGGGAGGACCGAAGAGATTTGAAGCCCGGTGGCTTAGAGAGGATCAATTTTCAGAGTTGGTACAAACCTCATGGGTAAATGTGAAAAATGATACTTCTGCGCCAGATATTTTTCAGAAGCTGGCATGCATGCACTCGGTCTTCCATGACTGGGACCAACGAGTCCTAAAGAAACCAAAAAAGAGGTTGAAGAAGGCACAAAGGGAGTTGGAGGAGGCAATGTCGGGTCCCATGACTGATGAGAATGAATTGAAGAGGAAGGAACTAGCTAAATTAGTGGAATATTTGCTTGAATTGGAAGAGATCCAGACTATGCAACGTTCAAGAGTTGACTGGTTAAAGTTTGGAGACCGGAATACGGCTTTCTTCCAGGCTTTCGCAGCGGCAAGACGGAAGAAGAATTATATTAAAAAACTAAAAGATGAAAATGGGGATACTATGGAAGGCATGCATGATTTGAACCCTCATATTCAAGGCTATTTTGAGAACTTGTTCACATCCGAGGTGTAGCAAACTAATCCCGCGGTGTTACAGAAGGTAAACAGGAAGGTAACATCTCAAATGAATGACTACCTGATGGCCCCTTTTACTACTGATGATGTTCGTAAAGCAGTTTTCAGCATTGGGGACTTGAAAGCCCCTGGACCAGATGGGTTACATGCGGTGTTCTTTAAGAAGTATTGGCATATTTTGGGGCAAGAAATAACTGAAGCTGTTCTGAATGCAATTAATTCAAAGCATATTCCAGCGGAGTGGAATGACACTTCCATAGTGCTAATACCTAAGGTGGATTCTCCAGAGTTGATAACTCAGTACCGCCCCATAAGTCTTTGCAACGTTCTGTACAAGATCATTTCAAAAATGCTCTCTATTCGCTTGAAAAGTATTCTGCCCGAGATTATTTCCCCTACTCAGAATGCCTTTGTCCCGGGTAGAATGATTACTGATAATATTCTAGTGGCTTATGAGTGCATTCACAAAATTAAGAATACAAAAAACGGCCAGACATGCTTATGTGCAGTTAAGTTGGACATGCATAAGGCATACGATAGAGTAGAATGGATTTTCCTTAAAAATATGATGCATAAGTTGGGCTTTGATAATCGGTGGATTGAACTCATTATGGAGTGTGTGAGTTCAGTAAGATAAAGGGTGCGGTACAATTCTCAAGAAACAGACATGTTTATACCATCCAGGGGGATTAGACAGGGTGATCCACTATCACCTTATCTTTTCTTGATTTGTGCAGAAGGTCTTTCTAGCATGTTGCAGTAGGAAGAAGAAGTTGGTGGCATAGATGGGATAAGAGTGTGCAGAAATGCACCCTCAGTTTCACACCTTTTATTTGCTGACGATTCTCTGATTCTCATGAGAGCAGATATGATTAATGCAACTTCCTTACAGCAAGTGTTGGATACCTACTGTGACAACTCGGGACAGTTGGTAAGTGTTGGCAAATCCAATATATTTTTCAGTCCAAACACTAATATGCAAACTAGAGATGAGATCTGTCAACAGTTGAACATTACTAATCAAGCTTTGTCAGACAAATATCTGGGACTGCCTGCTTTGGTGGGGGCTGATAGAAGTGATTGCTTTAAACATTTATGTGAGAAAATCAAGAAGTTGTTGAAGGGTTGGATGGAGAAGCAACTGTCCACTGGTGGTAAGGAAGTTTTATTGAAAGCTGTTGCTCAATCAATACCAGTATTTGCTATGTCGGTTTTTTGTTTACCAAAGGGTATATGTAAAGATATTACTGATGTCATTGCTCAATTTTGGTGGGGGATGAGGAAGAGAATAAAAAGATGCATTGGTTCTCATGGTGGAAACTTTGTATCCCGAAGAGTGATGGTGGCATGGGCTTCAGAGACCTCCATTCTTTTAATCTAGCCCTCTTGGCAAAGCAATGCTGGAGAATGACAAATAATCTTGATTCGGTCTGTGCTAGGATTTTGAAGGCTAAATACTTCCCAAATACTGATCTGTTGCACGCAGGACCAAAAAACGGCTCTTCTTTCACATGGTAGAGTATTGTAGCCGGTTTGCCTACTTTTAAGAGAGGGTATATATGGCGTATTGGATCAGGGGAGAAAGTCAACATTTGGAATGACCCATGGATTCCTGCGAGTCCAGACATGAAGGTAATAACACCTAGAGGCCAGACTTTACTTGTTAAAGTCGTGGAATTGATTGATCCAGTAACTAGTCAATGGGATGAGCAGTTAATTCGAGAAATATTTTATCCAGTGGATGCAAACAGAATTCTTCAAATACCACTCAACTTCCAGGCCTTTGATGATTTTGTCACATGGAACCTTACAAGGAGTGGTATCTTCACTGTTAGCTCGGCCTACCATGAACAATGGGCACATAAATTCAGAAATCTTTCGGTCAGCATGTCTGCGTCTACTTCAGCTATACAAGCTGAGATTTGGAAGCATCTGTGGGAGTTGCAAGTGCCACGTAAAATTCAAATTTTTTGCTGGCGTGCCCTACGTGGAGTTGTCCCGTATTTTGGCAAACAAACACCTACCCATCAGTGATGTATGTCCAGTACGTCGTAAGGGATCGGAGGACAGGAGACATTTACTTTTCCAATGCGATTTGGCGCAGGAGCTATGGAGGGGTCTCGGGCTCTGGGATCATATAGAGCAAGCGACGCATGTGGATCGCTCAGGATCAGCAATATTGGAATTCTTACTTCTGGAACCGCAAACCAAAACCTTGATAATGCCAAGTCTGAATGTGAAAGAAGTCATAGCAGCGGGCTGCTGGTATATTTGGTGGCTAAGGAGACGCCACACTCACCATGACTCATGTCCACCGTGGTCCAGATGGAGTTCTTCTATCCTTGCAATTGTGGCAAACTATGCCAACGCCATCAGCAACAAAAAAGTGGTAGTTGAACACAGGTGGAAGAAACCTGATCCAAAGTTCATTAAATTAAATGTCGATGCTTCCTTTCATGATGATGTAGGCTCAGGAGCGACTGGATGTGTACTTCGGGACGACAAGGGGCGGTTCCTGGCTGCTCAATGCAAATTCATTCAGGTAGCGGCAGATGCAGCGACAATGAAAGCAATGGCAATGCATGATGGTTTAAACCTAGCAAATATTTTGGGTTTTAATAGAATAGCAGCAGAGTCATACTCTCTGAGTGTTGTCAACAATTGTCAGGGACAAGTTCAATGGTGGGACTCAGCAGCGGCAATCTTTGCTGAATGTCTTGATATGGCAACATCGATAGGGAAGGTCACCTTTTCGCATTGTTTTCGTGAGGCAAATTCAGTAGCTCATGAGCTAGCAAAATTTAGCTTCTGTAATAAATGTAATGAAAGTTGGACTGAGGAACCCCTGGGGTTTTTGATCAGCCAATTAGTGAACGATGTAACTCTGTTTTAAGTTAATAAAGCTAGCCATGATGGCCTTCTCCCCGAAAATAGCAATCAGACTACTGATACTATGCTTTCATCAGACTACTCATGCACCGTTGGATCGAATTAATCTTGTGACTGTGATGAGGCCTGGTAAAAGGAGCACACGGGCGGTTCGTTTGGATTTTTGTGATTTCCTTCCATAACTACCTCCATAAATCACACCATATTTACTGTGATTTTTAACCGCTCTTAATGGCTCCAAATTAACTCGCGATCTCTCCATTATTAATTTCCATGTCACGTTTGCTTCTTTGGAGGCGAAATCCTGATTCCATTCTCATTTTAATTTGCTTCCAAAATTAGTTGTCGCCTAATCCTGATCTCTGTACATGGTTTGGTTAATCCAACCAGCAGGCACCCAAAGTTATTTAAACGTGCTTCCAATGTGACTGGAGTTCGCTTCGGCAAAGACATTTTCTCCCTAACGTGATGCTTAGTTTAATTTGCGTCAACGATTTTGGCTTAATGGTGAGTTTATCTTGCTTCCATCTAACAGTGAATTTGCTTCCTCGGCGAATTGAACTTGCTATGGTAATAGAAATTTGATTCTTATGTAATGAATTCTGTTCCTTCAAAAACATCAAAAATCTAACTTTCGTTGACCAGAAAAATCACTACTAAGATTATAAGTACCCTTTAAATAAAAAAAAGACCATTAACATGAGTACGCATAACACATGGTGCAAGAGCACTAGGGACGTGATTCCAGGAAATACAAATGTGCTCATTTTGCTTCCAGCATATGGAAGTCATGCTTCCCACGCTACAAACCATGCTTCGTAATTCGTAGTAATTTTTTTCGCAAAAGCATCGTCCTGACTCATGTCGTGTGCTTCCTGTATTTCTCATATATGCTTCCATGTGTTATGCTTGCAGATTTTGGTTTACTAGCGATCTAGTTGCTTTGTACAGGACAGTACATAGCACGTACACTTCCTGCCTGCTGTGTGCAGTCCCATCCCCATTCAAAAGATTACGAGTCTTGACCATACACTCAGCTTCACCTTGCTTCACCTTGCTTCATTACCGTGCGTAAACTGAAAACACATAAAGCAAAGTAAATTAGCCGCTAATGAAAAACTGTAGACCCAAGAAACAAATATAGTATTGTATGTCATATTACAATGGTGATATCAATACAATGAAACTAATCCCCTTGTTTGTTGTAAAAGAAGTCTGAATTATTGGAAGCAATCTATGGGACAAAAGAAGCATATGAGAGTTTATTTTAGAAGCCCCATGAGGAGGAAACATGGAAATGTGCTATGTCAATAGGACTCCTCTTAATTGGAAGAAATAATTAACTAAGATTCAGACCAACATGAGGAAATGCATGTTTTTGCTACCTACATGTCTAATTAGCCAAAAGATGTGGAACTGTGGAAGCAATTTATCTTGATAGTAGAAGCACGTGTAGTACTGACTGGAAGCTCCATTCATACTTTCATAGGAAGCATGAAAAGACTACTATCTCAACATATCTCATTTTAACCAGAAACATATGAATTTGAAAACAGAAATTAACTAAAAGATTGTCACTAGCATATCTATACAAGTTCGTGTGATATTGAAACTGAAAGATTGTTCCACATACAGGAAGCAAGTAAAGGTTGCTGTCTTGGTAAATCTCATCTTCTTTCGAAGCATCGACTATTGAAGGTAGTTAATAACAGCAAATGCCTATATTTCTATGAAAGATCTACCGATCTACATACTCCAGTGTTGGGATATCCTCCTCATGTGGGCTGTGAGGAGATGACCATTTGAGGCCTTTTAGGCAGTCCAAAGAGGTGCATAAGCCCACTACCCATTAGGGTTATGACCTAGGGTCATTTTGGACTTTGCACATGTGTGGATGGGGATGCTTTACCCTCCATCCAGCAGCCACCACCAAGAGTGACGAAAATCAGTTCATCCTCCAAGAGAGAAGAAGAGAGAAAACCAAGAGAGCAAGGGAAGAAGAGGAAGATTGAAGGAAGAAGCAAAGGGAGCTCCTCCCCAAGGTTGTGATGGTCCAGATCCACTACCTTGCCTCCTTCAAGCTTCGGTTCCACCATCTTTGGTGAGATTGTTCCAATCCCTAGTTCCTGAGCCCAAATCTCGTTGTGTTCATCCAAGATTCAGAAATCTTGATGTATGAGATCCTCTAGTGCTTTCTAGAGAAGAACTTGTTGTATCCCACATTTGATAATAGTGGAAGAGGATTTGGGTGGCTTCGGCCCGTGGTTTTTCCCCTCAAGTTGAGGGGTTTTCCACGTAAAATTCTGGTGTCTCTTTGTTGATGCTTGGTGCTGTCCAGAAACTTACTCCTACCACAAGACACTAGGCTGAGGAGTGTCTTGCCCGCTGAGTAACATTTTCTGCCTCCATATATGCTGCTGCATATGTTTCCTTCCGTGCTAAGCAACGATCCTTGAATTAGTACATGATGTGGTGCTGGGATTACTTGTTTCCGCTGCAGTTTTCAGTTAACCACAAGTGCATTTGTGTGCTAATTCCCATTAGAGTGGTATCAGAGCCTTGGTTGCTCAGAAGGTTGCAAATCCCAGTTGATTGATTGTTGCTGGAAGTGCTGCTCACAATGGCTTTGGAAGAAATCGCTACTACAAGTGGCATGATAGAATTTGATTTTTCCAATTACTCATTATGGAAGCCCATGATGGAAGACATCCTTTATTGCAAGGATTTGTATGAGCCAATTGTGAAAGACAAGATACCCACAGGTGTCACGGAAGAAGAATGGAGAGTGTTGCACAGAAAGGCAGTAGGTATGATTCGGTTGTACATCAACCACAATATTTTCCACCATGTTGCAAATGACACAAATGCTTATGAGATGTGGCAGAAGTTGGAGTCTATGTATGAGAGGAAGACATCAATGAACAAAGCCTCGGTGATCAAAAGACTTGCAAAGCTTGAGTACCGAGATGGCACAAGTGTGACTGAGCACTTAAATGTCTTCCAATGCCATATAAATCAACTTTTAGCCATGAAGATCAACTTTGAGGATGAGGTGCAAGCATTGTTGCTGCTGAGTTCCATGCCTGATAGTTGGAACACGCTTGTTGTGTCACTTAGCAATTCAGCTCCGGATGGGAAGCTGACTTTGGAGATGGTGAAGAACAGTATGCTGAATGAAGAAGCCAGAAAGAAGGAAAAGGGTGATGCCTCTTCTTCTGATGCGTATGTGGCTGAAACCCATGGAAATAATGAGAACTGTGAACGCAGCAATACAAGATTTCAGCAAGGCAAAAGCAAATCCAGGGGGAGATCAAAGTCAAAACAGAGAAAAGATATTACTTGCTTTCATTGTGGCAATCCGGGACACATAAAGAGCGAGTGCAGGAAGTATAAAAGAGAGCTTGCAGAGGGGAAACTCACAAAGAAAACCGAGCAAAAGGCTGAGAGCAGTTCAGCCATGACCACAACAGATGAGGACTATCTAGTCATTGAAGATGAAGATTGCTATAGTGTTGTTCGTGATGATGCCATGAGTTGGGTTGTGGATTCAGGTGCGTCCTTCCACATCACATCACACAAGGAGTATTTCACATCTTACACTAGTGGTGTTGCTGGCCAAGTGAGGATGGGAAATAGTGGTTCGTCAGCAATTGTTGGCAAGGGCTCTATATGCATTGAAACAAACACAGGTTGCAGATTGGTGCTCGATGATGTGAGGCATGTTCCCGACATAAGGCTGAATTTGTTGTTAGTGGGCAAGCTTGATGATATCAAACATCCTAGTTATTTTGGTGAAGGAAAGTGGAAGCTCACTAAAGGCTCTTTGATTGTGGCTCGAGGAAGTAAGCAAGGTAATCTCTATGTGACTAAAACCAAGTTGTGCAATGAGGTGTTGAACATTGTTGAAAAAGACACTTCGGTTGAATTGTGGCACAAGAGGCTTGGGCATATGAGTGAGAAGGGCATGCACGCTCTTGCTCGCATGGAGTACCTCCCTGAGTTGAAATGTATATCCTTGAAACCCTGTGCACATTCTTTTGCTGGCAAACAATATAGGGCTGCATTTCGTACACTCCCTCCACATCATGTAGAAAATGTTCTTGATATTGTGCACACTGATGTTTGCTCCATGACTGAAAAATCTCATGGTGGAGCATTATACTTTGTGACTTTTATTGATGACCATTCCAGAAAGGTTTTTGTGTATGTGCTGAAACACAAATACCAGACGCTTGAAGCCTTCAAGGAGTTCCATGCCAAAGTTGAAAGAGAAACTGGCAGGAAATTAAAGTGCGTGAGATCAGACAATGGTGGTGAATACAGAGGTCCTTTTGAAAGGTATTGCAGAAATGTTGGCATCAGGCTTGAGAAGAGTCCACCAAAGATACCCCAGCTCAATGGTCTTGCAGAGAGAATGAACAGGACACTCACAAAGAGGGTCACAACTATGCTCTCTCATGCTCATTTACCTAATTCATTTTAGGCTGAAGCATTGATGAATGCTATGTATGTGGTTAACCTATCTCCCTCAGTTCCTCTTGCAGGTGATATTCCTCAGAGAGTTTGGTCAGGGAAGGAGGTATCATACAAGCACTTGAAGGTCTTTGGTTGCAGGGCATTTGTACATGTTCCAAGGGACGAGAGATCCAAGCTTGATAGTAAGACAAAGCAGTGCATCTACCTCAGCCAACCAAGTGAAGAGTTTGGCTACAGGTTGTGGGATCCAGTAAATAGGAAGATTGTGAGAAGCTGAGATGTGGTATTCATTGAAGATGAAACAATAAAAGATATTGGGAAACCAGAGAAGCCAATGACCAACACACCTCAGGTTGACATGGATCCAATCCGTCCTCCTCTCATGCATGACAATCATGGGGGAGATGATGACACTGAAGACAGTGGAGATGCAACTGATCAAGGCAGTACAAGTCAAAGTGGCGAGCAGCCATCAAGTGATGATGATGAAGTTGGTAATGATGATGCCAACGAAAATCCACCTGATTCACCACCAGTGCAGCAGTAAAGAAGAAGTGAAAGAGGTCACATTCCTTCTTCTAAATATCCACCACATCAATATGTGTTGATGACAGATGCAGGTGAGCCCTCATGCTAGGAGGAGGCAATGTCTGATGAGAACAAGGAAGAATGGTCAGAAGCCATGCAGGATGAGATGAATTCCCTGTATGAGAATGATACCTTTGAGTTGGTGAAACTGCCAAAGGGCAAGAAAGCACTTAAGAACAAGTGGGTGTACAGAGTGAAGACTGAAGAAAACACCTCACATCCAAGGTACAAGGCCAGATTGGTTGTGAAAAGATTCAGTCAGAAAAAGGGCATTGATTATAGTGAGATATTCTCTCCAGTGGTCAAGATCTCTTCGATCCGAGTTGTGCTTGGCATGGCTGCCACCATGGACTTGGAAATTGAACAACTTTATGTGAAGACTGCATTCTTACATGGTGACCTAAAGGAGGAGATATACATGGAGCAGCCAAAGGGATTCATGGTTGCAGGCAAGGAGAACTTAGTTTGCAAATTGAAGAAGAGCTTGTATGGCTTGAAGCAAGCTCCTCGGCAGTGGTACAAGAAGTTTGAGTCTTTTATGACTGGGCTTGGTTACCATAAAGCACAACCTGACCATCGTGTCTTTATGAAGAGGTACGCCGAGGGTGACTTCATTATTCTCTTGTTGTATGGTGATGATATGCTTATTGTTGGAAATGGCACAAAGAGGATTGCTCTCCTCAAGAAGGCATTGAGTAAATCATTTGCCATGAAGGATTTAGGACCTGCTAAGAAAATACTTGGCATGAAGATCTCCCGTGATAGATCAAAGAAGCTTCTTTGACTCTCATAGGAAAGATACATTGAGAAGGTACTTGAAAGGTTCAATATGAAAGATGCAAAATCTGTTATCTCTCCGCTTGCAGGCCATCACAAACTGAATTCTAAACAATGTCCTACAAGTAAGAAGGAGAAAGAAGAAATGAGGAAAGTACCTTACCAATCTGCTGTGGGCAGTTTGATGTATGCCATGGTATGCACTAGGCCTGACATTGCCTATGCAGTTGGAGTTGTTAGCGGTTCATGACAAATCCAGATAAAGCTCACTGGGAAGCAGTGAAGTGGATTCTCAGGTATCTCAAGGGTACTTCTACATCTTGTCTATGCTTTGGAAATGGTGATCCTGTATTGCAGGGCTATACAGATGCAGATTACGCAGGTGACAAGGATCGTAGGAAGTCCACATCCGGATACCTGATGACTTATGCAAGGGGAGCAGTGTCATGGCAATCAAGATTGCAGAAATGTGTTTCTACATCAACTACAGAAGCTGAGTACATTGCAGCAGTTGATGCTGGCAAGGAATTTTTATGGATGAAGAACTTCTTGCAAGAGCTCGGCATGAAGCAAGAGAAGTATGTTCTGTTTTGTGACAGTCAGAGTGCTATTCATCTTGCCAAGAACTCAAGCCATCACTCTCAAACCAAGCACATTGATGTGAGGTACCATTGGATTCGAGATGCCGTGAGTTACAAGTTGCTGAAACTTGAGAAGATCCATACCGACGACAATGGTTCAGATATGATGACCAAGATATTGCCAAATGAGAAGCTACAAGCATGTTGCAAGGTAGCGGGCATGGCGGTGCCCCCCTCATGAGTCGGAGGGGGAGATTTGTTGGGATATCCTCCTCATGTGGGCTATGAGGAGATGACCATTTGAGGCCTTTTAGGTAGCCCAAAGAGGTGCATAAGCCCACTACCCATTAGGGTTATGACCTAGGGTCATTTTGGACTTTGCACATGTGTGGATGGGGATGCTTTACTCTCCATCCAGCAGCCACCACCAAGAGTGACGAAAATCAGTTCATTCTCCAAGAGAGAAGAAAGAGAGAAAACCAAGAGAGCAAGGGAAGAAGAGGAAGATTGAAGGAAGAAGCAAAGGGAGCTCCTCCCCAAGGTTGTGATGGTCCAGATCCACTACCTTGCCTCCTTCAAGCTTCGGTTCCACCATCTTTGGTGAGATTGTTCCAATCCCTAGTTTCTGAGCCCAAATCTCATTGTGTTCATCCAAGATTCAGAAATCTTGATGTATGAGATCCTCTAGTGCTTTCTAGAGAAGAACTTGTTGTATCCCACATTTGATAATAGTGGAAGAGGATTTGGGTGGCTTCGGCCCGTGGTTTTTCCCCTCAAGTTGAGGGGTTTTCCACGTAAAATTCTGGTGTCTCTTTGTTGATGCTTGGTGTTGTCCAGAAACTTACTCCTACCACAAGACACTAGGTTGAGGAGTGTCTTGTCTGCTGAGTAACATTTTCTGCCTCCATATATGCTGTTGCATATGTTTCCTTCCGTGCTAAGCAACGATCCTTAGATTAGTACATGATGTGGTGCTGAGATTACTTGTTTCCGCTGCAGTTTTCAGTTAACCACAAGTGCATTTGTGTGCTAATTCCCATCATCCAGCAACACAATTGTTTGATGCTGACCTAGTACATGAGCAGAACAATAGTAGGAAATTGACAGAGTGCAATACCTCCTATTCCGAGAAGGGGCGCTTCGAAGAGGGAAAAAGATGGCGGAGGCCACTGCAGATTCTCCGCCCGGCCGTTCCTACTCTGGCAGGGGTTTCAGCTGATGGGTAAGCTAGTGAATCATGAGCCGGAGATGGGGTGTCGGCCTCCTAAGGCCGGGATGGGGCACCAGTGATGTCGCCTGGGGTTCGCATTGGTGGAGTGAGGAGGAGCAGGGGAGCGGATCTGGGGCATTGAGGTGTCGGCGATGTGCTCGGCAGCGGAGAAGATGGGTTGTTGCGGTTGACGGCAAGCTCGAGGGAGGTGCAGGTGATGAGAAGGAAGGGGATTGGGGTGAGTTATTCAGGCGCGTGATTAGTGAGGGGCATGCGGAGGAAGCGGGTAGTTTCCAGCGGGCTGACAGGATTTTCCCTTTTTCTTTATTGCGAATATAGGTAGCGACCAGAACGTACGATTGGATTGCAATCGACGGCAGTCGATCAGTCTGTGGAATGCTTCTATTCAGAGTAGATTGAAAGTGTTTCCCAACAAACAAATGCATTAAGCATCTCCAATATAATGTTACTTGCATTTACTGGGGCGCTTGTTACCGGATGTGGGTTGGAGAAGGCAATGGCAGTCCGTATTGCACTCCGCCAAATTACGGGAGGACAACGCCTGGTCGACAGACGGATCCGTCCGCCGCGACGCCATAGCATTCGCTCACCAGGCGCTCGGGTCCTTGTTGTCCCAACGGAAACACCTGTCCTTCTCCATCACCCGTCAGGCAGAGTATAAGTCTCATCGAGAACGTGCGTGGGAAGGAGAGTATAAGGGCCGCTGAGGCCCGTATCGCGGCGGAAATGGCAAGGCGGAGGCGGCTGTGCGGGCGGCCGCAGAGGAGGAAGTCATCCGCGCCCGCATTATGAAGAAACGATAGCGCAGGAAGGCGTGTGCTCTCGCCCGAGAGCAGAATCGGGCGGTCCGTGCCATGGCCGGACTGCCACCGAAGGAGGAGGAGGAGGACCGCGACGGTGAGGACAGCTTCGATGACGAGCAGATCCGTACCGCGCCTTTGACCGGTACTTCCGTGAGAAGGACAGCAAGGGCACCGGGAAGGGCAAGGGCAGCCGTGGATAAACTCCACCATAGCCAAACATGTCAAATTTTGGTAGTCTGATGGTATATTTAGTGTAGTGTGATGGAGTAGTCGGACGATGTGTGTGTGTGTCGACGTAGTTGCATGAGTTTGTATGGATTTGAGATATGGTAATTAAGGTGTCCGGACGTGGATTGCATTATTTTGAGAAGTGCCCGCATACTCGCTCGGGTGCATCTGCGGACGTTAAGGGGACAAATTTGACAAATCCGGCTATAGATGCTCTTATCTTAGCACACCGAAGATATATGAACATCCAACTTTCCGCTCCCAGTGGAAAGTTTATTGAAGCTAAAACGGGAAAGACCCGCTTAAGAAACAGCTTGACATTACCTGCTTAAGTATTACTCCCTTTGTCCTAAGATGTTATTATAGCCAATATGTAAGTATATTGGCTGTAATAACATCTTGTCTTATATACTCTTTCCTTTCTTACATATTTGTCTTTCTAAAAATTTCAACAAGATCTTATATACTCCCTTCATTCTTAAATATTTGTCTTTTTAGAGATTTTAATAAGTAACTACATACAAAGTAAAATGAGTGAATGTACACTCTAAAAAGACAAATGCTGTGTTTCTAAAAAGACAAATGAGTGAATCTATACCCTTCATTTCTAAGTATTTATCTTTCTAGAGATTTTAATTTTTGTCTTTCTAGAGATTTCAATAAGTGTCTATATACATCCGTATACGGTAGTCCATTTGAAATCTTTAAAAAGACAAATACTGTATTGAGAAACGGAGAGAGTACTATGTATTATGAGACAGACGAAGTACTTCCTTTGTCCATGTTTATTTATAGAGTTAATACCACAATTGGTCCATAAACTTGTAGGGGTGGGAACAGATTCATACAAGAACTAAAAACCCCCACAAAACTAGTCCCCCAACTTGAATGCTATAACAAATTCATACAAAACCACCCCGAACTGCACACATGGCGCGCCAGGTAGGCTCTGTCGGGCCCGAAACGTGTTTTTACAAAGAAACCCTCGCGATTTAGCAATTTTGCAGACAAGTCCATACCCCCGACAGAAACCCCCCTGGTCATCGGCCCCGATGCAAACCCCTTCCAAAACCTTTCCTTCTTTCGCCCGTCCTGTCCTCCTCATCTGCTCCTGCTCCTACGAGGCGACGCCGCCGTCGGCCTCATCGGCGGCGACACAAGGCGCCATGGAGCCGCGGCGTAGGGAACCCGGCGAGTGGCCTCCTGAATACGGTAAGCACTCCTCTGCCTCCTCCTGTGCTTCCCCTGTTCCTGCCGATGGGTTGTGAATTTTGGGCCGATCATGCCGATGGGTTGTGAATTTTGGGTCGATCTGCTCAGTAGGGTTGGTTGTGTGCGTCCCCAGGGTTCGTAGGGAAAGTAGTTTCCATGAGCTTGTCTAGGGTTTCTTGATGCTGATTTGGGGAATTCAGGGGTTCAATCAAGGGCAATGTGAGGGGATTTGACCTAGGGTTTTGGGTAGCATACAGGGAAAGGGGGGTCCTTTAGGTCAGAGAGGAAAGAGGTCATGTGTTGATGTGATTTTATTGTTCACATATTCAGAGATTATATGCTATTGTTGCACTGAACTGTAGATGCACTGCAAAATCTGATGAAAGGGTGGTCTTTTAGTCGACATTTCAGTGAAAAAAATGCTTACTTTCCCCGTTTGGCAAAAGTACAAGCTTTTTTGAGATGAAAGTCAGCATTTTTACTATTGTTTTGTGATGAAAGGGTGGTCTTTTAGTTGATATTCAGTACATATTTCTGTCTGAAAATCATGTATAGATTCAGTTAGAGTTTGAGCACTGTACTTTGTCAGTTGAAACTATGATTCAGTTATTGTTGAATGTGTTGTGCACTAAAAATTTAATGTGTTAATTATTGCAGTGACAAATGGAGAAGCTAGCCAGTTTTTCTCAGTGGAGTTTGAGCACAATGGGATTTTCTTGGGGGAATGCATAGGAGGAGAAATGAAGTTCTCTTACATTGGGTGCAGTCATGAAGCTTTTGACTACTGTCATTCAGACACATGGTCACTGGGGATGATCAAGTATTGCTTGGCAAGGATGGACTATGACCCTACAGACCCTCAAATCAAGGTGTACTGGATTTTGCCAGATAAATACTATGGTGATGGCCTGCTTTGTGTGGACAATCCAGATGTTATAGCTGCTATGGTGAGGTCCAGCAGAGAAGCCAAGACTTTGGATTTGTTAGTTGATGAGGAGAACAAGATTCAGACATTATATCCTGAGATCATACTAAAAGGATGCCCAACTGCAGATGGAAATGAGGATGAAGAAGAAGGAGAGGATGCAGATCATGATGCAGAGAATGCAGAGGAAGGAGAGGATGTAGAGGCAGATCATGATGCAGATAATGCAATGGAAGGACAGGATGCAGAGGCAGATCATGATGCAGATATAGAGAATGCAGATAATGCAGTTGAAAACAATGATGGAGAAGAAGAGTTGAATGAATCTGACTCAGACTTTTATGAGAGTGACTATGATTGTGAAGATGGAGATGATGATTTGTTTGCTCAGAATGTGGACAAATCATTGAATGACAACAATGAAGAAGAGGAAGAGATATTTGAGGAGCAAGATCCACTGGACAAATCATTGAATGACAACAATGAAGAAGAGGAAGAGATATTTTTTGTGGCAATGACATTTAGAATTTTTTGGTGACAGACAATATACTTGAGTTGTTTGTGTAAACTCCTGAATTTTGTGCATTTGCTGAATGTATGAAGTAACTGAATATGTTGATGAAGCACATGTACTCCATTTTACTGAAATAACTGAATTTGGGTGAACTCCATTTATTGTGTGTGCTGGAGACGCCCAAAATTAAAAAATAAAAATAAAAACAAAAAAAATGTTTGGCCTAGGTCTCGAACCCAGGACCTGTGGTTTGACAAGTAGGGTACAATGCCAATGCGGTAAGAGTAGGAGCTTGTTAGTGCTACATGGAGTAATCTACTTGTACTGCTCCATTTTCCTGAATTTTGCACCTCCACTTTACTGAATTTTGTCATGTGTACTAACTGATTTTTTTGAACTACCTGAATTTTGCACCTCCATCTACTTGTACTGCTCCATTTATTGTGTGCTGGAGATGCCCAAAATAAAAAAATAAAAAAATGTTTGGCCTAGGTCTCAAACCCAGGACCTGTGGTCAGAGAAGTAGAGTGCAATGCCAGTGCGGTAAGAGTAGGAACTTGTTAGTGCTAGATGCACAAAGTTACTTGTACTCTTCACAGAGACGCCCACTCCACTCTGGACGGTTCGCGTTCCCACCCACCGCATCAAGTCAATATAACTCACCCACCCACCGCACCGCCCACCACTCCCCACTCACCACTCCCCACCCGCCGACCGCGTCGCCTCCACTCCCAATTCACCACCGCCAGCCACCTCGCCATGGCGAACATCGAGCCATGGAAGCTTGCACTGAAGGATCTGGCCGGTGACGACCAGTCGTTCCGCGTGCAGATCAGAGAGGTCTGCACCTGGTTCCCGACCCCGAAGATGATGCTCACTCACGCACGCGGCTTGGCCAAGCAGCTGACGGACGGCGAGAAGGCGCGTGCCTTCCCCACAGGCCTCATAGTGCCGCCGCCGTCCTTCCTCGTGTGGGCAATGCGTGAGGGCACGCTCAGCGTGGATCCATACCAGCAAGCTAGGTGGTGGATGTACCGCTCCACCACCTCTCTGGCCCCGGTCCCCCTCGACGGCGACGCTGCGTACGTCATCCGCGTCGTTCTCGCACTGCCTGCTCCAGTCGACGATGCCGGCTACGCCTCTGACGACGACCTGACGGAGATTGTTGTCATCACTGATGACGACATGGATGAGGTTGTGCTCGTTGCGCCGGCCGCCGTTGAGGGTGGCAGAAACAAGCCCATCGACGTCGAGCTCCTGCCGGACGTCGAGCTCCTGCCAGAAGAGGTGAAGGTCGAAGAAGTAGAAGAGGTGAAGGAGCCAGAGCAAAACAAGAAGAAGGCGCCGCTGAAGAAAGAGCTGAAGGAGGTGCGCCGCTCCATCCGCCTGCAATAGCTGAAGAAGCAATGAAGATGCTGAAGAAGCAGTGAAGATGCGGAAGAGTAGTTAGGTAAGCTGATATATATGTTGGCATATAAGTTATCTATTTTGAGCAGTTGATGTTCAACTGCTGTTATCTATGTTGTCAGTTGTTGTTGAACTGTTGTTGAACTGCATGTTCTATGCCCATGTTGATCTGCATGTTCTCTGCTCATGTTGTGCCCATGTGCACACATCCAAAATTAGAATGTACCAGGTGCTCACTTTCTGCCAAATATGCCAAGCTGTACTACCTGAATATCCCTGGGCCCATTCCAAATGGTTAACTTAACTGAAATTTGCACCTTTAAGTTAACTGAATTTTGCTTGATCTGAATTTTTCTTACAGTTAAGTTAACAGAAATGAGTATATTTTCATGTCAAATAAGAGAATCACTGATTTCAGTTAAGTGAACAAGCCATTGATTTCATGACAAATAAGAGAATTTTGCCAGTTTGGAATATTTACAACACTCAAAATAGATAATAGGTAGCCATTGATTTCATATAATCAGTACAAGTAGCAACTGATAACAAATAGTTTCACCTCTCACATCATGTCAAATACTAAATTACCTAACTTACACAAAACCTCTTATCACTAATGCTACAACACCATACAACAGTGCCGAGCAGCAGACTAAACAGGCTAACCAAGTTTCCCTCCTATCCCTAGTTCTGATATCCTTCTTGTGCTTCATGATCATGGCCTTCCTCTCTTCCTTCAGCCTCAGAATTTCAGCATCCTTGTCAAATACAAATTTCTGAAGAGCCACATTATCTTTAGCAAGTTTGCCAATCACCTGCCTAGGCCTCCCCTGCCATTCTTTGTCCACCCACTTCAGATAAGCACATGTATCATAACCCTGCAAAACACATAATACCAATTTGTTCAGTGCAACAATTTGTTCAACCCACCTTTTTCCACATTTTGACATGCCATTTTTTAACAAAAGTTGGGCACTTGACTAACCTCACGAGGACAAACAAGAAATCTACGCCCATAGTCATATCCATCAGAGCAAACTCTTCTCGCAGGGTTCAGTAAGTGGCAACAATGGTCACTTTTGTCAGTGCCACTGAAAGCAGCATCAGGAGAGGATTGAGGTATACCCCAGTCAAATTCTGGTAGGTTTTCAGTCCCCTACCATCATAGCAAATCAAATGTTAGCATCAGGAAAGCCCAAGTTCATGGGCATCTGAAGCAAATCTGCGAGGGGAAGGGGGACACACACCTTGCAGAAATCGACATCCATGTAGCGCACCTCTCCGGTGATTTTCGCCCAAGTCTCGCCGTCCTTCGTCATGTCGGCACCGACGAGGTCACATCCATTGAGCGAGAGAGGGTGGCTTGACGACGACGATGCCCCTGCTCCACGCCTCTGCTTCCCACTCAATGATGTGCACCCCTTCATCTGGAGAGGGTGGCGGAGACGGCTGCTGGCGGAGAGGGTGGCCGAGAGGGCGGCAGAGACGCCTGGCGGCAAAGAGGACGACGGCAAGGGGGAGGAGCTAGGGATTTAGGAATGGGGAATCGATGCAGAGAGGGCGATGTAGTCAGGGATTTGACCGTGCAACACAAATACAGAGAGTGCGAGGGGCTTTTTGTAAAATTAAGGAGTGCCAAAATCCAGCGTGGCATGCCAAATGGCGCCTCCATAGCTGTTTTGTATGAATTTGTTACAACAGTCAAGTTGGAGGACTAGTTTTGTGGGGTTTTTTAGTTCTTGTATGAATCTGTTCCCACCCCTACAAGTTTATGTACCAATTGTGGTATTAACTCTTATTTATAAGTCCCCTCTTTTAAACTAAACTAAATGCTTCATCCACCAAATTGCTGAAAACTAAACTACGTGCTTCACCCATCAAATTGCCCAAGCTTAATCGATCGTCATTTCCCGGACTGCATTGAGTTTTGCACAATCTTCCCATGGAAGCACTGGAAATGCCACATTTGACTTTGTGCCAACACAAGGTGCCTTTGGTGCACGTACAAGACAGCTCATGGAGGCCGGATAACACATTCTATCTGCATACTCCTCCCGGTGTTCCACAGACGTGCCAAGACCCATTTGGTGCATGTTGCAGAGAGAAAAATCTCTTTGAAAAACAGCTCTTGCTGCAACCTGAATAAACCTAACCATTTAATCCTCTTGTGATTTTGCACAAAAGTAATAGCACAGCTATGCCTTCACAATACAAGCATCTAGGCGAAAGGAAAGGGAAGAAAAGTTACCATGCTAGTTATTACTACCTATGTAACTTTTTACAAGACATTTTCAGAGTCCATGACAGTGTCAAAAACCGTCTTATATTAAGTTACAGCTTACAAGTTACGGAGGGAGTATTATGCAACAGAGAACAGTCACACACATTTATTTATATATATTATCTTTCCCAAAATAAATTCACTTCTAAGAGAAAAAACCAACTGATAAAGAAGTTGCACATTATCAACTAGAAAGAGATGAAGAAGCAGCTGTTTGGGACGTTCTGCTTGTCCGTTTTTACCTACGTGTCATTTGTAAGACAACGCATCACAACATGAAACCAGTCATACTGAATACTAGTAAAATAATGATGATCATTACATCCATCACTGTTAACGTACATGAAACCTAACACATACCGTCATTACAACATCTAAAAACGGAAGTACCAACGCATTACAACAAGAGCTCACTTACTCCTGGTAGACAGGTTTATTCACCTACCGAAGAAAGTTCTCCATAGCTTCCCCTTGCACATCTGCCACCAGCTCTCCGTCTTTTGTTCGTAGAATTCATTGTCAAGGTCACTAGTAGAAAACGGGCCTATTGTCCCGGTTCCTGAACCGGGACTAAAGGGTCGGTACTAATGCCCTGTCCCTTTAGTTCCGGTTCAATCCAGAACTGGGACAGATGGGCCTTCACGTGGCCTGTGCGCGGAGCCCAGGCAGGAGGGCCTTTGGTCCCGGTTGGTGGCACCAACCGGGACCAATAGGCATCCACGCGTCAGCATTTCTATGGCTTTTTTTCTTTAGTCCCCTTTAGTCCCGGTTTTTTTCTTTGTTGCTTTATTTATTTTATTTTGTTTCTACTTACAACAAAATACTTATTGTTGCTATTTTTTTCCAGTTTTTTTGTTTTGTTTTCTGCATTATTTATTTTCTTTTGTTTTTTGCTTTATTTTTTTAATTCTTTTTGCTTTTAGTTTTAGAAAAATTATAAACTTTCTGTTAGTGCCATTAGTTTTCAAATTTGAAAACACTTTTTTAGTTTTCTTTGTTGCTTTATTTATTTTATTTTGTTTCTATTTACAAAAAAATACTTATTGTTGCTATTTTAATTTTTTTCTAGATTTTTTGTTTTGTTCTCTGCATTATTTATTTTCTTTTGTTTTTTGCTTTATTTTTTATTTCTTTTTGCTTTTAGGTCAGCAAAATTATAAACTTTCTGTTAGTGCCATTAGTTTTAGAAAAATTATAAACTTTCTGTTAGTGCCATTAGTTTTCAAATTTGAATAGTTAAAATTTGAATTCTTTGAAATTTGTGTGAATCACAAGTTTGTGATTAACTTTACTAAAAAATGAACATAGATGCACCTATAGAGAAAATTCGACCTAAATTCATAGTTTTCAAATGAACTCTGAAAGAGTTGGCATAGCATACTCGTGTGTTACAAAGTTGGCATGGTATCATCATAATAGTTGCGGGAGAAAGTCTTCACTTTTTCTTCGCTTGTGTCATTTTCTTATTGCGCCGTAACCATGGATAATCTTCATCGTTTATCAGGATGCTTGGGTCAGCCTTGACATTGAAGGGAGGAATTTCATGAAACTTTTCATAATCTTCAGACATGTCTGTCTTGCCCTCCACTCCCAGGATGTCCCTTTTTCCTGAAAGAACTATGTGGCGCTTTGGCTCATCGTATGATGTATTCGCTTCCTTATCTTTTCTTTTTCTCGGTTTGGTAGACATGTCCTTCACATAGATAACCTGTGCCACATCATTGGCTAGGACGAACGGTTCGTCAGTGTACCCAAGATTTTTCAGATCCACTGTTGTCATTCCGTACTGTGGGTCTACCTGTACCCTGCCTCCTGACAGATTGACCCATTTGCACTTAAACAAAGGGACCTTAAAATCATGTCCGTAGTCAAGTTCCCATATGTCCACTATGTAACCATAATATGTGTCCTTTCCGCTCTCGGTTGCTGCATCAAAGCGGACACCGCTGTTTTGGTTGGTGCTCTTTTGATCTTGGGCGATCGTGTAAAATGTATTCCCATTTATCTCGTATCCTTTGTAAGTCAATACAGTCAAAGATGGTCCCCTGGACAACAAGTACAGCTCATCACAAACAGTGTTGTCACCTCTGAGACGTGTTTCCAACCAACTGCTGAAAGTCCTGATGTGTTCACACGTAATCCAGTCGTCGCACTGCTCCGGGTGTTTGGAGCGCAGACTGTTTTTGTGTTCATCGACATACGGGGTCACCAAGATAGAGTTCTGTAGAACTGTGTGGTGTGCTTGAGACCAAGAATATCCGTCCCTGCATATTATTGAGTCACTTCCAAGAGTGCCTTTTCCAGTCAGTCTCCCCTCATACCGCGATTTAGGGAGACCTATCTTCTTAAGGCCAGGAATGAAGTCAACACAAAACCCGATAACATCCTCTGTTTAATGGCCCATGGATATGCTTCCTTCTGGCCTAGCGCGGTTACGGACATATTTCTTTAGGACTCCCATGAACCTCTCAAAGGGGAACATATTGTGTAGAAATACGGGCCCCAGAATGACAATCTCGTTGACTAGATGAACTAGGACGTGCGTCATGATATTGAAGAAGGATGGTGGGAACACCAGCTCGAAACTGACAAGACATTGCGCCACATCACTCCTTAGCCTTGGTACGATTTCTGGATCGATCACCTTCTGAGAGATTGCATTGAGGAATGCACATAGCTTCATAATGGCTAATCGGACGTTTTCCGGTAGAAGCCCCCTCAATGCAACTGGAAGTAGTTGCGTCATAATCACGTGGCAGTCATGAGACTTTAGGTTCTGAAACTTTTTCTTTGGCATATTTATTATTCCCTTTATATTCGACGAGAAGCCAGTCGTGACCTTCATACTGAGCAGGCATTCAAAGAAGATTTCTTTCTCTTCTTCCGTAAGAGCGTAGCTGGCAAGACCTTTATACTGCTTCAGAGACATGCCGTCTTTTTTGTGCAAACGTTGCAGGTCCTCCCGTGCCTCAGGTGTATCTTTTGTCTTCCCACACACGCCCAAGAAGCCTAGCAGGTTCACGCAAAGGTTCTTCGTCACGTGCATCACGTCGATTGAAGAGCGGACCTCTAGGTCTTTCCAGTAGGGTAGGTCCCAAAATATAGATTTCTTCTTCCACATGGGTGCGTGTCCCTCAGCGTCATTCGGAACAGCTAGTCTGCCGGGACCCTTTCCAAATATTACGTGTAAATCATTGACCATAGCAAGTACGTGATCACCGGTACGCATGGCGGGCTTCTTCCGGTGATTTGCCTCGCCTTTGAAATGCTTGCCTTTCTTTCGACATTGATGGTTGGTCAGAAAAAATCGACGATGGCCTAGGTACACATTCTTCCTGCATTTGTCCAGGTATATACTTTCAGTGTCATCTAAACAGTGCGTGCATGCGTGGTATCCTTTGTTTTTCTGTCCTGAAAGGTTACTGAGAGCGGGCCAATCATTGATGGTCACGAACAGCAACGCCTTTAGGTTAAATTCCTCCTGTCTGTGCTCAACCCACGTACGTACACCGTTTCCATTCCACAGCTGTAAAGTTCTTCAACTAATGGCCTTAGGTACACATCAATGTCGTTGCCGGGTTGCTTAGGGCCTTGGATGAGAACTGGCATCATAATGAACTTCCGCTTCATGCACATCCAAGGAGGAAGGTTTACATACATAGAGTCACGGGCCAGGTGCTGTGATTGCTGCTCTGCTCCCCGAAAGGATTAATGCCATCCGCGCTTAAAGAAAACGATACGTTCCTTGGGTCCTTTGCAAACTCATCCCAGTACTTTCTCTCGATTTTTCTCCACTGCGACCCGTCAGCGGGTGCTCTCAACTTCCCGTCTTTCTTACGGTCCTCACTGTGCCATCGCATCAACTTGGCATGCTCTTCGTTTCTGAACAGACGTTTCAACCATGGTATTATAGGAGCATACCACATCACCTTCGCAGGAACCCTCTTCCTGGGGGGCTCGCCGTCAACATCACCAGGGTCATCTCGTCTGATATTATACTGCAATGCACCGCATACCGGGCATGCGTTCAGATCCTTGTATGCACCGCGGTAGAGGACGCAGTCATTAGGGCATGCATGTATCTTCTCCACCTCCAATCCTAGAGGGCATATGACCTTCTTTGCTGCGTATGTACTGTCGGACAATTCGTTATCCTTTGGAAGCTTCTTCTTCAATATTTCCAGTAGCTTCTCAAATCCTTTGTCAGCCACAGCATTCTCTGCCTTCCACTGCAGCAATTCCAGTACGATACCGAGCTTTGTGTTGCCATCATTGGGCACATCGTCTGGTTCCTCTTGATCTTCACCAGCTCCCCCCGTTGCAGCATCACCGTATTCAGGGGGCACATAGTTGTCATCGTACTCTTCTTCTTCGCCGTCTTCCATCATAACCCCTATTTCTCCGTGCCTCGTCCAAACATTATAGTGTGGCATGAAACCCTTGTAAAGCAGGTGGGAGTGAAGGATTTTCCGGTTAGAGTAAGACCTCGTATTCCCACATTCAGTGCATGGATAACACATAAAACCATCCTGCTTGTTTGCCTCAGCCGCATCAAGAAACTCATGCACACCCTTAATGTACTCGGAGGTGTGTCTGTCACCGTACATCCATTGCCGGTTCATCTGCGTGCATTTTATATAATTAAGTGTCCAAATTAATAGAAGTTCATCATCACATTAAAACCAAAGTACATACATAGTTCTCATCTAACAACATATAGCTCTCCAGAGCATCTAATGAATTAAACCATACATTGAAACTATGTAAAACATTTCAATGCAAAAACAAATGCGATCATAATCGCAACCAAGGTAACAGTTGATCCAACGGCATAATGATACCAAGCCTCGATATGAATGGCATATTTTCTAATATTTCTAATCTTCAAGCGCATTGCATCCATCTTGATCTTGTGATCATCGACAACATCCGCAACATGCAACTCCAATATCATCTTCTCCTCCTCAATTTTTTTATTTTTTCCTTCAACAAATTGTTTTCTTCTTCAACTAAATTTAACCTCTCGACAATAGGGTCGGTTGGAATTTCCGATTCACATACATCCTACATAAATAAAATCTATGTCACGTTGGCCGGCATAATTTTCATAAACAATAAATGAACCAATAGTTATAAAGATAATATATATACCACATCTGAATCATAGACAGGACAAGGGCCGACGGGGAAGGATACCAAAACCATCGCACTATATAAGATGCAATAATAAAAGTAAGAAAATAATACAAGTATCTACGTAAACATACAAGTAAGAATATTTTTTCCTTTCAGAAAGAAGATAAGAACAAGAGGCTCACCACGATGGTGCCGGCGATGAGCTCGGCGCGGGTGATCGATGGCGGTGAAGACGGGGACGGGGCGTGACGGACCGCTAAACCTAGACAAATATTGAGGAAAATGGAGCTTGGAGGTCGAGCTTGGAGAGGAGAAAGCTTAAGTAGTGTGGCTCAGGCATTCCATCGAACACCTTGTGTGCATAGGAGGTGAGCTAGAGCACCACCAAGCCCTCTCCCCCTCGGCCAGAAAAAACAGAGCAGTGTGCTCTGCTCTTACGCGAGGGGGTATATATAGGCACCTCATTGGTCCCGGTTGGTGGCATGAACCGGGACTAAAGGGGAACCTTTGGTCCCGGTTCAAGCCACCAACCGGGACCAATGGTGGTGGGCTAGGAGCGAGGCCCATTGGTCCCGGTTCGTCCCACCAACTGGGACCAAAAGGTCCAGACGAACCGGGACCAATGGCCCATGTGGCCCGGCCGGCCCCCTGGGCTCACGAACCGGGTCCAATGCCCCCATTGGTCCCGGTTCTGGAGTGAACTGGGACTAATGGGCCGACGCGGCCTGGACCTTTGCCCCCCTTTTCTACTAGTGGTCTGCCACCATCAAGACACGATCTCTCACAGCTGTTAACAATTCATCCAAGGCAGTGATTCTCCTCACTAGAGAGTTCTCATCATCAACGTCAATAGAAAGTAGGAAGGCCTCTATCTCTGCAACATTTACTTCACCGTCCTTAATCAAAGCTTCTTTGAATGATCGTAATGCTGTTATAAGGGATGATGAAGCCTTCTCTGTTCTCTCAGGACCAACATCTCCAAGGCTGTCTCCAATAACTTCAGATTCTGAATCCTCCTATGACAAAAAGGGAATTCGGTGTAAAAAAGAATTCAAGTGTTTGTAACTTTGTATAGACAAATATGTTCAATGCAATATATTCTAGTAATACAGATCATATTATCTAGCTTTAACAGAAGCAATGAAAGTGAAATAAGATACTGATACACCACTCACCACTGCCATCTAGAACTTTTTTTAAAATCTACTATCATTATAATATGAAAGCAGTTGAAAAAGTAATGGAGTTAATGTGCGGTGAATGTTTAATTGGCTTTAACATCCCTAATTAGAAACCAAACCAATATCTATAAGATACAAACTCCTCTATCCAACTGAAATTTATCAAACTATTATTTTTATTTTATTGAACAATAGGGAAAATGGTTAAGATTTAAGAAAAGAAATGATCAGTTAAGATTCAATGATTAAAAACACACCCATAATAGGTTTCAAGAGCAAAAGAAACAAAGTAGAATATGCTTGCTGTTTTGGAAACATATTGGAAGATGTCTGGCTGTTTTTGGACACTCCTTTTCTAAAGAACATGGCCTATTTGGACTCTAGATGGATTAACTACTATAAGAGACAAATATGCACCTGAAAACACATATACTTTGTGTCCCTTCAAAAACATGCAAGAGGTTAGATAGTGCCATAAGGGATAATCATGTGTAATATCTAACAGTCGAAGTCAAAGCTTGAATGATGTTGCTTACAAATGCGTTGGCTGAATGCTCAGTTCTCATTGGCAACAAATTATAGAAAAAATATTCATTAAATAAGATGTAAATTTAAAGCTGAAATAGAAGATAGCAAAATGCAAAGGAGGAACAAAATGTAGAAAGAGAAAGAAAATGTGACTTCAGTTGAGAATATAACTTATCTATATCCAAATATTTAAACACTACAGAAAATTCTAGCTATTGTTATACTAGTTATAGATTATGTATGTGAAGCTATGATGATGCTATAATATAATCTGCAGAAACCCTCTAAATATTTAAGATACTGATACATCACTGCCATCTAGAACTTTTTAAATCTACTATTATTATAATATGAAAGCAATTGAAAAACAACAGTTGAGATTTGGTGCAACTAATGAACGGTTAAAATTTAATTAATTTGAGTGTCTTGACATTATTCAAACTATTATTGGGAATAAAAAAGAAATGTTAAGATTTTACAGAGTTAAAATGATTAATGTTTAATTACCTTTGATATCCCTACTTAGAAACCAAACCAATATTCAACTAGAATATATCTAAGGGGGGCAACCACTTTGGGTCTATTGTATGCAGACTTTCCCTACATTTCTGTAAGAGGCTGTTTCTAGGACTTGAACCCATGACCTCATGGCCACTAGTAGAAAAACGGCCAGTTGTCCCGGTTCGTAAGGCCCATTTGTCCCGGTTGGGGAACCGGAACTAAAGGGTCGTTACTGAAGCCCTAAACCTTTAGTCCCGGTTCTTACACCAACCGGGACAGATGGGCCTCCACGTGGCCGTTGCGGCGAGCCCAGGCAAGAGGGCCTTTGGTCCCGGTTGGTGGCATCAAGCGGGACCAAAAGGCATCCACGCGTCAGCCATTTCAAGGGCTAGGGTTTTTGTTTTTTTTTCTGAAGGGGGGGGGGGGTGGGGGGTTAATTTAGGGTGTTACACTACTGGAATCAGCAGATTTGCCGTCTGCCGACACTTTGCCTTCAGCTAGCGGACGATAAAGAAAGGCTTTGCCATCAGCCACCGGAAAACGGACGGCAAAGAGTCAGCGGACGACAATGGAAGGCTTTGCCATCAGCATATCTTTGCCGTCTGCTAGCTGACGACAAAGATGATGGGTGTCGGGATTACGAGGACTACCTAACGGCCATTTTCTTTGCCGTCTGCTGGCCGATGGCAAAACTTGCCATCGGCCAGCAGACGGCAAAGAGAATGGCCGTTAGGTCATCCGTTTCCCCCGGCACCATCCCACTAGGTACGCTCTTTGCCGTCTGCTAGCAGACAGCAAAGAGCTGTGACCTACTTGCAGAAAAGGGACCACGCCCACGCCCGTGCCCCCCTCTCCGATCTGTCCGTCCCCTGCCTGAGCCGCCGCCCCTAACCTGCGCCGCCACCCTCGCCGTCAGCCACCCCGCCCCGCCCCGGCCCCGTGCCTGAGCCGCCGCTGCCCCGCGCCACCGCCTCACGGGCCGCCCCGCACCGCCCCAACCCCGTCCCGAGCCGTCGCCGCTCGGCCGCGCCATCGCCCGCCCCGCCCCGCCCGCCCAGGGGCGCTGCCCCCGTCCCGAGTTGCCGATCGTGCCCACACTGCCCCGCCCCCGTCCCGAGCCGCCGGGCGCCGCCGTCGCCCGGCCACACCGCACAGCCCGGCCCCGCCCCACCGTCGCCCTGCCCCTCATCATGGTGAGTTTTTTCTGCTGTTTTTTTAGATTTAGTTTATGATTGTTTAGTTTAGGTTAATTAGGTTAGTTTAGATTAATTTAGTTTATTTTAGGTTACATTTAGTTTATAGTTTTGTTTAGGGTTTTTTTCCTGTTTTTAATAATAATGAAGAAAGATGAAAGAAAAAGGAAAAGAAGAAGAGGAAGAAGAAGAAGAAGAAAAAAGAACAATAAGTAGTACAAGAAGAAGAAGATGAAAAAAAGAAGTAGAAGTTGAAGATGAAAAAAAGAAGTAGGAAAAGGGGGCGCCCGGGGACGAGCGGGTTAATTAGGGGGTTCCTCGGTGTCGATGGAACCCTAAATAGCAAGTATATCGTCGGTGCGAGATACATGTGGCCGTCGGTGTGGAACACTACATCCATGTCCCACAAGTGATGCCGACGTCCGGCGTCCCAAAGAAACTGTTCTCGGTGTCGATGGCGGTCGAACACCATCGTGAATTTGTCTGGCAGCCTCTGCGATGACGATTAAAAGGCAAGTGTTGAAACTTGAAACACCCAAACTGACTCAAGTCGGTTTGGTTGTTTGAAATTTCAAAACTTGGCTTTAATCCTCATCGCAGAGGCTGCCAGACAAATTCGCGATGGTGTTCGACCGTCATCGGCCACCAGAACTATTGTTTGGGACGCCGGGCACCGGCTTCACTTGTGGAATGTGGATCTAGTGTTCAACGCCGAGCACCACATGTATCTCACACCGATGATACTTGCTATGTAGGGTTCCATCGATGCCAACGACACCCTAACCCGCTCGTCTTGTTGTCAATATTTATTTAGGTTTACGGAAGAAGCAAAATTGCGATGTTACTCATCTTTGGATTTAAATGTGCAGTTATTTCGTCGCTGCGAGGGTCTAGTGTTCGACGAGCTCCGCCCCTGCGTTCATTGGTGAGCACAAATGACATCTCCTGATGAAACTTGCTAGCTATAGGTGTCAATCATCAGTATGCAGAACCACTATGCGTCTCCCGTTCGAAAGGGTTACATATATAAATATGCATGCATTTGCATATTTATAATCATGATTCTTTCGAATTGTCCAACGTTATCCATGGATAGCCTGAGTATGTGTAGATTGGGTTCATTTTCCCATATGCTTAGCTCCGGATCTGATGCAGAATTTCGCCAGTGCCTCCCTGTTGTTCTCCGGGTACACATTATCTCTGCTTATTGCCGAGACGTGTATCAGGAGAACAGCGGGGAGGTGCCGCCGAAATTTTGCGTCGGATCCGGAGCAGAGCATGGGAAAATGAACCCGATATACACATACTTGGGTGGGATTAGGACCTATCTTTACCTATTAGCGTGTAGGTTTCATGGACGTAATAAAACTAACAAACTCCATTAACTGATGGATATGCTTTGCTTAATTATGTATATATTTCTTGTGTGTCCAGTAGGAAGTCAATATGAGTGATCATGCATGGATATACACCGGTTACACTAGTCAAAAAGTTTGGACCGAGGAATGGTTAACAAAAACCAAGGGGTTTGTTAGAGCCGCATTTGCAAATGGCCAGGAATTTAGCTGGTGTCCCTATGCCCGTTGCGACAACTATAAAAAGAGGGACAAGCTTGAAATGAGTAAAGACCTGCAGAAGTTTGGTTTTACGTCTGGTTACACACTTTGGACATTACATGCTGAGTCTGCCCAACGTGCCAGAGCCAAGGTTCGTCGTCGCACCGACGAGCATGGTACCGGGACCACAGACATGGTGCAAGACTTTGACGATGCTCGTGAAGGAAATATGCCCTAGAGGCAATAATAAAGTTATTATTTATTTCCTTATTTCATGATAAATGTTTATTATTCATGCTAGAATTGTATTAACAGGAAACATAATACATGTGTGAATACATAGACAAACAGAGTGTCACTAGTATGCCTCTACTTGACTAGCTCGTTAATCAAAGATGGTTATGTTTCCTAACCATGGACAAAGAGTTGTTATTTGATTAATGGGATCACATCATTAGTTGAATGATCTGATTGAAATGACCCATTCCATTAGCTTAGCACCCGATCGCTTAGTATGTTGCTATTGCTTTCTTCATGACTTATACATGTTCCTATGACTATGAGATTATGCAACTCCCGTTTGCCGGAGGAACACTTTGTGTGCTACCAAACGTCACAGCGTAACTGGGTGATTATAAAGGAGCTCTACAGGTGTCTCCAAAGGTACATGTTGGGTTGGCGTATTTCGAGATTAGGATTTGTCACTCCGATTGTCGGAGAGGTATCTCTGGGCCCTCTCGGTAATGCACATCACATAAGCCTTGCAAGCATTACAACTAATATGTTAGTTGTGAGATGATGTATTACGGAACGAGTAAAGAGACTTGCCGGTAACGAGATTGAACTAGGTATTGGATACCGACGATCGAATCTCGGGCAAGTAACATACCGATGACAAAGGGAACAACGTATGTTGTTATGCGGTCTGACCGATAAAGATATTCGTAGAATATGTAGGAGCCAATATGGGCATCCAGGTCCCGCTATTGGTTATTGACCGGAGACGTGTCTCGGTCATGTCTACATTGTTCTCGAACCGTAGGGTCCGCACGCTTAAAGTTTCGATGACAGTTATATTATGAGTTTATGGTTTTTGATGTACCGAAGTTAGTTCGGAGTCCCAGATGTGATCACGGACATGACGAGGAGTCTCGAAATGGTCGAGACATAAAGATTGATATATTGGACGGCTATATTCGGACACCGGAAGTGTTCCAGGTGATTTCGGAGAAAACCGGAGTGCCGGAGGGGTTACCGGAACCCCCCGGGGAAGTATTGGGCCTTAGTGGGCCTGAGGGGAGAGAGAGGGCTGCAGCCCAGGAGGTGGCGCCCCCCCCCATGGGGAGTCCGAATTGGACTAGGAGGGGGGGCCCCCCTTTCCCTCTCCGTCTCCCTCTCTTTCCTTCCCCCTCTCTCTTCCTAGTTGGACTAGGAAAGGGGAGTCCTACTCCCACTAGGAGGAGGACTCCCCCTCCCTTTGGCGCACCCCATAGGGCCGGCCGGCCTCCCCCCTTGCTCCTTTATATACGGGGGCAGGGGGGCACCCTAGAACACACAAGTTGATCTTCGTGATCGTTCCTTAGCCGTGTGCGGTGCCCCCCTCCACCATATTCCACCTCGGTCATATCGTTGCAGTGCTTAGGCGAAGCCCTGCGCTGGTAGAACATCATCATCGTCACCACGCCGTCGTGCTGACGGAACTCCTCCCCGAAGCTTTGCTGGATTGGAGCTCGGGGTGCGTCATCGAGCTGAACGTGTGCCAAGAACTCGGAGGTGCCGGAGTAACGGTGCTTGGATCGGTTGAACCGGGAAGACGTACGACTACTTCCTCTACATTGCGTCAACGCTTCCGCTTCGGTCTATGAGAGTACGTAGACATCACTCTCCCCTCTTGTTGCTATGCATCACCATGATCTTGTGTGTGCGTAGGAAATTTTTTGAAATTACTGCTTTACCCAACAGCTCGGGACTCGGACGAGGAGATGGAGGAATCTGCAAAGGCCTTCACAGAAATGTTGGAGTCCTCAAAACGTCCTCTCCACGAGCACACTGACAAAGCTGAATGCCATCTCTCAAATAATGGCTTTGAAGGCTCAATTTAACTTGGGCAGAGAATGCAACGACGCGATGATGACAGTATTCGGCCGATTTCTACCCAAAGGCCATGTGCTACCTCCAAACCTGTACCAGTCAGACAAAATCCTCCGTGCTCTTAAGATGCCCTATGAGAATATACATGCATGTGAGAAAGGATGTGTCTTATTTAGGCTTCAGTATGAGGACTTGAACTATTGTCCCATTTGCAATTATTCCAGGTATGTTGTGGTAGATAACGGTATGGGTGAGAAGACACAGACCAAAATACCCATTAATGTTCTTCGGTATATGCTAATCATACCAAGACTTCAACATCTTTTCATGGTCGAAGAGACGGCCAGACAGATGACATGGCACAAAACGGGCAAAAGAACCGAACTAGATGCAGATGGGAATGTGATGATGGTGCACACATCGGATGGTGAAGCGTGGAAGCGCTTCGATGCATTACATAAGCAAAAAAGGGCAGATCCAAGGCATCCTCGAGTCGCCATCAGCACAGATGGGTTCAATGTGTTTGGTCAGATGGCAACCCCATACAGTTGTTGGCCCGTGTTTGTCATTCCACTCAATCTCCCCCCCGGGCAGATTACGCAATGAAAGAATATTTTCCTGACGTTGATAATTCCAGGGCCCAACTATCCGGGGAAGAATATGAATGTGTACATGCAGCCGCTTAAGGACGAATTGCAAGAATCTTGGGATAATGGGTTCAAGACATACGACGCCTTTAGCAAACAGAACTTCATAATGCGTGCCTGGTACATGTACCCGACGCATGACTTGCCGGCGTATGCACTATTCGTTGGCTGGTGTGTGCATGGAAGGTTCCCGTGCCCCACATGCAAGGGAGCTCTTGAGTTTCATTGGCTGATGGTGCTACCTCTTGAGCACTTGCGTTGGTTTTCCCTTGAAGAGGAAAGGGTGATGCAGCAAAGTAGCATAAGTATTTCCCTCAGTTTTTGAGAACCAAGGTATCAATCTAGTAGGAGGCTACGCGCGAGTCCCTCGCACCTGCACAAAACAAATAAATCCACGCAACCAACGCGATAAGGGGTTGTCAATCCCTACACGGTCACTTACGAGAGTGAGATCTGATATATATGACAAGATAATATTTTTGGTATTTTTATGATAAAGATGCAAAGTAAAATAAAAGCAATGAAAATAACTAAGTGTTGGAAGATTAATATGATGAAGATAGACCCGGGGGGCATATGTTTCACTAGTTGCTTCTCTCAAGAGCATAAGTATTTTACGGTGGGTGAACAAATTACTGTTGAGCAATTGATAGAACTGAGCATAGTTATGAGAATATCTAGGTATGATCATGTATATAGGCATCACGTCCGAGACAAGTAGACCGACTCCTGCGTGCATCTACTACTATTACTCCACACAACGACCGCTATCTAGCATGCATCTAGAGTATTAAGTCCAAGAGAACAGAGTAACGCTTTAAGCAAGATGACATGATGTAGAGGGATAAACTCATGCAATATGATGAAAACCCCATCTTGTTATCCTCGATGGCAACAATACAATACGTGCCTTGCTGCCCGTACTGTCACTGGGAAAGGACACCGCAAGATTGAACCCAAAGCTAAGCACTTCTCCCATTGCAAGAAAGATCAGTCCAGTAGGCCAAACCAAACAGATAATTCGAAGAGACTTGCAAAGATAACCAATCATACATAAAAGAATTCAGAGAAGATTCAAATATTGTTCATAGATAAACTTGATCATAAACCAACAATTCATCGGTCTCAACAAACACACCGCAAAAGAAGATTACATCGAATAGATCTCCACAAGAGAGGGGCAGAACTTTGTATTGAGATCCAAAAAGAGAGAAGAAGCCATCTAGCTAATAACTATGGACCCGAAGGTCTGAGGTAAACTACTCACACTTCATCGGAGAGGCTATGGTGTTGATGTAGAAGCCCTCCATGATCGATGCCCCCTCCGGCGGAGCTCCGGAACAGGCCCCAAGATGGGATCTCGTGGATACAGAAAGTTATGGCAGTGGAATTAGGGTTTTGGCTCCGTCTCTGATCGTTTGGGGGTACGTAGGTATATATAGGAGGAATAAGTACGTCAGTGGAGCAACAGGGGGCCCACGAGGGTGGAGGGCGCGCCTGGGGGGGGGGGAGGCGCGCCCCCTACCTCGTGGCTTCCCTGTTGGTTTCTTGACGTAGGGTCCAAGTCTCCTGGATCTTATTCGTTCCAAAAATCACATTCCCGAAGGTTTCATTCCGTTTGGACTCCGTTTGATATTCCTTTTCTTCAAAACCCTAAAATAGGCAAAAAACAGCAATTCTGGGCTGGGCCTCCGGTTAATAGGTTAGTCCCAAAAATAATATAGAAGTGTATAATAAAGCCCAATAATGTCCAAAACAGAAGATAATATAGCATGGAGCAATCGAAAATTATAGATACGTTGGAGACGTATCAAGCATCCCCAAGCTTAATTCCTGCTCGTCCTCGAGTAGGTAAATGATAAAAACAGAATTTTTGATGTGGAATGCTACTTGTCATAATTTCAATGTAATTCTTCTTAATTATGGCATGAATATTCAGATCCGAAAGATTCAAGATAAAAGTTTAATATTGATATAGAAATAATAATACTTCAAGCATACTAACTAAGCAATTATGTCTTCTCCAAATAACATGGCCAAAGAAAGTTCATCCCTACAAAATCATATAGTTTAGTCATGTCCCATTTTCATCACACAAGAATGCTCTCATCATGCACAACCCCGATGACAAGCCAAGCAATTGTTTCATACTTTATTAATCTCAAACTTTATAAACCTTCACGCAATACATGAGCGTGAGCCATGGATATAGCACTATGGGTGGAATAGAGTATAATGATGGGGGTTATGTGGAGAAGACAAAAAAGGAGAAAGTCTCACATCAAAGAGGCTAATCAATGAGCTATGGAGATGCCCATCGATTGATGTTAATGCAAGGAGTAGGGATTGCCATGCAACGGATGCACTAGAGCTATAAATGCATGAAAGCTCAACAAAAGAAACTAGTGGGTGTGCATCCAACTTGCTTGCTCATGAAGACCTAGGGCACTTGAGGAGGCCCATTGTTGGAATATACAAGCCAAGTTCTATAATGAAAAATTACCGCTAGTATATGAAAGTGACAAAACAAGAGACTCTCTATCATGAAGATCATGGTGCTACTTTGATTCACAAGTGTGGAAAAAAAGATAGTAGCATTGTCCCTTTTCATTTCTCTTTTTTTGGGCCTTCTTTTTTTGGCCTTTATCTTTTTTTATTGGGACAATGCTCTATTAAATGATGATCATCACACTTCTATTTATTTACAACTCAATGATTACAACTCGATACTAGAACAAGGTATGACTCTATATGAATGCCTCCGGCGGTGTACCGGGATATGCAATGAATCAAGTGTGACATGTATGAAAGAATTATGAACGGTGGCTTTGACACAAATACGATGTCAACTACATGATCATGCAAAGCAATATTACAATGATGAACGTGTCATGATAAACAGGATGGTGGAAAGTTGCATGGCAATATATCTCGGAATGGCTATGGAAATGCCATAATAGGTAGGTATGGTGGCTGTTTTGAGGAAGATATAAGGAGGTTTATGGTGAAAGAGCGTATCATATCATGGGGTTTGGATGCATCGGCGAAGTTTGCACCAACTCTCAATGTGAGAAAGGGCAATGCACGGTACCGAAGAGGCTAGCAATGATGGAAGGGTGAGAGTGCGTATAATCCATGGACTCAACATTAGTCATAAATAACTCACATACTTATTGCAAAAATCTACAAGTCATCAAAAACCAAGCACTACGCGCATGCTCCTAGGGGGATAGATTGGTAGGAAAAGACCATCGCTCGTCCCCGACCGCCACTCATAAGGAGGACAATCAAAGAACACCTCATGTTTCAAATTTGTTACATAACGTTTACCATATGTGCATGCTCTGGGACTTGCAAACTTCAACAAAAGTATTTCTCAATTTCACAACTACTCAACTGGCACAACTTTAATATCACTACCTCCATATCTCAAAACAATCATCAAGCATCAAACTTCTCTTAGTATTCAAAACACTCATAAGAAAGTTTTTATTAATCTTGAATACCTAGCATATTAGGATTATTTAAGTAAATTACCATGCTATTTAAGACTCTCAAAATAATCTAAGTGAACCATGAGAGATCAATAGTTTCTATAAAACAAATCCACCACCGTGCTCTAAAAAATATAAGTGAAGTACTAGAGCAAAAACTATATAACTCAAAAGATATAAGTGAAGCACATAGAGTATTCTAATAATTTCCAAATCATGTGTGTATCTCTCAAAAGGTGTGTACAGCAAATATGATTGTGGTAAACTAAAAAGCAAATACTCAAATCATACAAGACGCTCCAAGCAAAACACATATCATGTGGTGAATAAAAATATAGCTCCAAGTAAAGTTACCGATGGAAGTAGACGAAAGAGGGGATGCCTTCCGGGGCATCCCCAAGCTTTGGCTTTTTGGTGTACTTAGATTATCTTTGGGGTGCCATGGGCATCCCCAAGCTCAGGCTCTTGCCACTCCTTGTTCCATAATCCATCAAATCCTTACCCAAAACTTGAAAACTTCATAACACAAAACTTAAAGTAAAAAATCTCGTGAGCTCCGTTAGCGAAAGAAAACAAAACACCACTTCAAGGTACTGTAATGAACTCATTCTTTATTTATATTGGTGTTAAACCCACTGTATTCCAACTTCTCTATGGTTTATAAACTATTTTACTAGCCATAGATTCATCAAAATAAGCAAACAACACACGAAAAATAGAATCTGTCAAAAACAGAACAATCTGTAGTAATCTGTAGCTAGCACAAGATATGGAACCCCAAAAATTCTAAAATAAATTTCTGGACGTGAGGAATTTATATATAAATCATATGCAAAAATAATTAACTAAATATCACTTTCCAAATAAAAATGGCAGCAGTTCTTGTGAGCGCTAATGTTTCTGTTTTTTACAGCAAGATTAACAAGACTTTCCCCAAGTCTTCCCAACGGTTCTACTTGGCACAAACACTAATTAAACACAAAAAACACAACCAAAACACAGTCTAGATAAATTATTTATTACTAAACAGGAGCAAAAAGCAAGGAAGAAAAATAACATTGGGTTGCCTCGCAACAAGCGCTATCGTTTAACGCCCCTAGCTAGGCATAAAAAGTAAGGATAGATCTAAGTATTGCCATCTTTGGTAGGCAATCCATAAGTGGCTCTCATAATATATTCATAAGGTAATTTAATTTTCTTTCTAGGAAAGTGTTCCATGCCTTTCCTTAACGGAAATTGGAATCTAATATTTCCTTCCTTCATATCAATAATCTCACCAATCGTTCTAAGGAAAGGTCTACCAAGAATAATAGGACATGAAGGATTGCAATCTATGTCAAGAACAATAAAATCTACGGGCACATAATTCCTATTTGCAACAATAATAACATCATTAATTCTTCCCATAGGTTTCTTAATAGAGGAATCCACAAGGTGCAAGTTTAAAGAGCAATCATCAAAATCACGGAAACCTAACAAATCACACAAAGTCTTTGGAATCGTGGAAACACTAGCACCCAAATCACACAAAGCATAGCATTCATGATCTTTAATTTTAATTGTAGTAGTTGGTTCCCACTCATCATAAAGTTTTCTAGGGATAGAAACTTCCAACTCAAGTTTTTCTTCATAAGATTGCTTCAAAGCATCAACGATATGTTTGGTAAACGCTTTATTTTGACTACAAGCATGAGGAGAATTTAGCACGGATTGCAACAAGGAAATACAATCTATCAAAGAGCAGCTATCATAATTAAATTCCTTTAAATCCAAAATAGTAGGTTCATTAACATCTAGAGTTTTGATCTCTTCAATCCCACTTTTATCAATTTTAGCATCAAGATCTAAAAACTCCGAATTTTTGGAACGCCTTCTAGGTAAAGGTGGATCATATTCAGTCCCATCATTACCAAGATTCATATTGCAAAACAAAGATTTAATAGGGGACACATCAATAACTTTTAGATCTTCATCTTTATTATCATGGAAACTAGAAGAACACGCTCTTATAAAGGAATCTTTTTTAGCACACATCCTAGAGGTTCTTTCTTTGCACTCATCAATGGAAATTCTCATGGCTTTGAGAGACTCATTGATATCATGCTTAGGTGGAACAAATCTAAGTTCAAAGAATCCACATCAAGAGAAATTCTATCAATGTTCCTAGCCAACTCATCAATCTTAAGCAATTTTTCTTCAATCAAAGCATTGAAATTCTTTTGCGAAGTAATAAATTATTTAATATTAGATTCAAAATCATATGGCATCTTATTAAAATTTCCATAAGAATTGTTGTAGGAATTACCATAATTATTAGAGGAATTGTTAGGATAAGGCCTAGGATTGAAGTTTCCTCTATACGCCTTGTTACCAAAATTATTCCTACCAACAAAATTCACATCCATAGATTCATTATTATTCTCAATCAAAGTAGACAAAGGCATATCATTAGGATCATAAGAAACCCTCTTATTAGCAATTAATTTCATAAGTTCATCCATCTTTCCACTCAAAACATTAATTTCTTCTATCGCATTTTATTAGTAGATCTTTCAGTGTGCCATTGAGAATAATTAACCTTAATATTATTTAGGAGTTTAGTAGCTTCTCCTAAAGTGATTTCCATAAAAGTGCCTCCCGCGGCCAAATCTAAAAGATTTCTAGAAGCAAAATTCAATCCGGCATAAAATTTTTGTATAATCATCCACAAATTCAAATCATGTGTTGGGCAATTACGTATCATTAATTTCATCCTCTCCCAAGCTTGTGCAACATGTTCATGATCAAGTTGCTTAAAATTCATAATATTGTTTCTAAGAGAGATGATCTTAGCGGGATGAAAATACTTAGAGATAAAAGCATCTTTGCACTTATTCCAAGAATCAATACTATTTTTAGGCAAAGACGAAAACCAAGCTTTAGCACGATCTCTAAGCGAAGAAGGAAATAGCTTCAATTTAACAATATCATTATCAACATCTTTCTTCTTTTGCATGTCACACAAATCAACGAAGCTATTTAGATGGGTAGCGGCATCTTCACTAGGAAGGCCGGAAAACAGATCTTTCATGACAAGATTCAGCAAGGCAGCATTAATTTCATAAGATTCAGCATCGGTAAGAGGAGCAATCGGAGTGCTAATAAAATCATTGTTGTTGGTATTGGTAAAGTCACACAATTTAGTGTTCTCTTGAGCCATCGTGACAAGCAAGCAATCCAACACACAAGCAAACGAGGAATGGGCAAAAAAGAGGCAAATAGAGAAAGAGAGGGAGGATAGAGAGAGAGAGAGGGCGAATAAAACGGCAAGGGTGAAGTGGGGGAGAGGAAAACGAGAGGCAAATGGCAAATAATGTAATGCGGGAGATAAGGGTTTGTGATGGGTACTTGGTATGTTGACTTTTGCGTAGACCTCCCCGGCAATGGCGCCAGAAATCCTTCTTGCTACCTCTTGAGCACTTGCGTTGGTTTTGCCTTGAAGAGGAAAGGGTGATGCAGCAAAGTAGCATAAGTATTTCACTCAGTTTTTGAGAACCAAGGTATCAATCCAGTAGGAGGCTACGCGTGAGTCCCTCGCACCTGCACAAAACAAATAAATCCTCGCAACCAACGCGATAAGGGGTTGTCAATCCCTACACGGTCACTTACGAGAGTGAGATCTGATATATATGATAAGATAATATTTTTGGTATTTTTATGATAAAGATGCAAAGTAAAATAAAAGCAATGGAAATAACTAAGTGTTGGAAGATTAATATGATGAAGATAGACCCGGGGGCCATAGGTTTCACTAGTGGCTTCTTTCAAGAGCATAAGTATTTTACGGTGGGTGAACAAATTAGTGTTGAGCAATTGACAGAATTGAGCATAGTTATGAGAATATCTAGGTATGATCATGTATATAGGCACCACGTCTGAGACAAGTAGACCGACTCCTGCCTACATCTACTACTTTTACTCCACACATCGACCGCTATCCAACATGCATCTAGAGTATTAAGTTCAAGAGAACAGAGTAACACTTCAAGAAAGATGACATGATGTAGAGGGATAAACTCATGCAATATGATGAAAACCCCATCTTGTTATCCTCGATGGCAACAATACAATACGTGCCTTGCTGCCCGTACTGTCACTGGGAAAGGACACCGCAAGATTGAACCCAAAGCTAAGCACTTCTCCCATTGCAAGAAAGATCAATCTAGTAGGCCAAACCAAACTGATAATTCGAAGAGACTTGCAAAGATAACCAATCATACATAAAAGAATTCAGAGAAGATTCAAATATTGTTCATAGATAAACTTGATCAGAAACCCACAATTCATCGGTCTCAACAAACACACCGCAAAAGAAGATTACATCGAATAGATCTCCACAAGAGAGGGGGAGAACTTTGTATTGAGATCCAAAAAGAGAGAAGAAGCCATCTAGCTAATAACTATGGACCCGAAGGTCTGAGGTAAACTACTCACACTTCATCGGAGAGGCTATGGTGTTGATGTAGAAGCCCTCCATGATCGATGCCCCCTCCGGCAGAGCTCCGGAACAGGCCCCAAGATGGGATCTCATGGATACAGAAAGGTACGGCGGTGGAATTAGGGTTTTGGCTTCGTCTCTGATCGTTTGGGGGTACGTAGGTATATATAGGAGGAAGAAGTACGTCGGTGGAGCAAGGGGGGGGCCCCGGGGGGGGGGGGGGCCCCCGGGGGGGGGGGGGGGGTAGGCGCGCCCCCTCTCTCGTGGCTTCCCTGTTGGTTGCTTGACGTAGGGTCCAAGTCTCCTGGATCTTGTTCGTTCCAAAAATCACGTTCCCGAAGGTTTCATTTTGTTTGGACTCCATTTGATATTCCTTTTCTTCAAAACCCTAAAATAGGCAAAAAACATCAATTCTGGGTTGGGCCTCCGGTTAATAGGTTAGTCCCACAAATAATATAAAAGTGTATAATAAATCCCAATAATGTCCAAAACAGAAGATAATATAGCATGGAGCAAACAAAAATTATAGATACGTTGGAGACATATCAGACGGCAGGGCGCAAGGATAGTTGCTTCGACTTGCATAGACCGTTTCTACACCCTGGCCATAAGTTCAGGAAAGACAAGAAGAACTTCATCAAAGGTAGAGTTGTCAAACACTCTGCACCACCTGCGTTGACAGGCCAATAAACCCTAGATCAGTTAAACGCTCTCGAGCTAGATCCAGAGCGTCCAGGGTATTTCAAGGGGTATAATAAGGAACACGCCTGGACTCACAAGACATGCTTCTGGGATCTGCCTTACTTCAAAGACCTCCTTTGCCCACACAACATCAACGTGATGCACATTGAAAAGAATATCGCCAAAGCCATTTTTGGTACATTGTTCGGCATAGAGGGGAAATCAAAGGATAATACTAAGGCTATAGTCGATCAAGAGGAGCTATGTGATAGACCGTTACAAAACATGAAAGAACTGAAAGGAAAGGGGATCAACTGGACGAAGCGAAAGGCATGGTTTAATCTTGGAAGGCCAGCAATGAAGGAAATTATTTTGTGGGTGAAAATGCAGTTGATGTTCCCCGATGGGTATGCAGCAAATCTAAAGAGGGGAGCGAGTCTTCAAAAATTGAAAATATTTGGTCTAAAAAGTCATGATTGGCACATATGGATTGAGCGGATAATGCCGGTGATGTTGCGTGGCTTCATCCCTGGGGATGAATGGCTAGTACTGGCAGAGCTGAGCTATTTCTTCCGTGTTCTTTGTGCGAAAGAACTATCTCCTGGCCTCCTAGAAGAAATGGAACAGTTGGCGCCAGAGTTGATCTGCAAGTTAGAGAAGATCTTTTCGCCAAGCTTCCTTAATCCAATGCAACACTTGATTTTGCATCTCCCGACCGAGGCACGTTTGGGGAGGGGGGGGGCGTGCAAAATCGTTGGTGCTACTCAACTGAGAGGATGCAGAAGATGCTTCGAGCAAAATGTAAAAATAAACGTAGCATAGAAGCTTCGATGGCAGAGGCATTCATCACTAAGGAGGCGGCAAACTTCGTGACCGCACACTATGAAGCCAAAAATCGTCATTTGCATAATCTGAAGCCTCGGTACAATGCTGACGAACCTCAAAAGGGTCAATCCAACCTCAACCTATTCAAAGGGAATCTTGCACCATCCGGTGGTTGGAAACCAATAAGGTTGGATGTCAAAGAATGGCGGACCATTTTGCCGTATCTCTTCAACAACCTAACAGAAGTGCAACCGTACATCGAGTAAGATCTCGGTACATTGTTTCACAACTTCTAATTCCTTTGAACTTCTCTTATTCCTGGATATTTGATGCAGTCGATACGTCGCCATATTCTCGTATGGAGCGGTGATCCAAAATGATTCCGTCGAAGAGTATGGGCTTCTGGCAAAACAAGGAGCCGAATTTCCCGGTTTCATCTCTTGGTTCAAAAAGGGTAATTTCCATTAGACCCTTTCTTTTCTTTGGCTAATTTGCGACTAATGCAACAATCCTTTCGTATTAAACGTGTAGGCTAATTCCGAGATTATGGATGCCGAATTGAGACAAGTAGCTAATGGTTTTGACTATAAGGTCCATTCATTTGACAAATACGACATCAACGGGTATCACTTTCGTACATATGGCAAAGAGCTATCTATGGCCGACCGAAAGTCTACAAATTGTTGTGTCTCTGCTATCAGCGAAGGAGGTATCGAGTATTATGGAATAGTTGAAGCAATTTATGAACTTGAATTCTATGGTGAAAACCCACCAAACGTCGTAGTCTTCAGATGTTATTGGTTCCAGTCGAGGGAGACTAGAAGGACTCATGAACATATAGGGCTAGTCGAAATCAAACAAAGCACCCATTTGGATGTTCCCGATGTCTATATTACGGCTCAACATGCAACCCATGCTTTCTATCTACCGTGGGCCTGTCAAAGTGATCCAAATCTCAGTGGTTGCGACGTCGTTTATGAAGTGCCGCCACATGTTAGACCACCTCGATCCCCCAATGAAAAGGATTATGAACCTCACATTAACCAAGACACATATGATGAAGGAGAATTCTTCCAAGAAACACGTCTTTCCAAAAAATGTTTCAAGAACTGCTCTACTCCACCCCAGAACATTGAAGTAGACAACGATAGTGAATCCGACTTCACCCCTGAGCCAGAACAAGAAGAGCCGGAAGAAGAAGAAGTTACTGCTGCAGATGACCTGTTAATGCTTGAACGATTATGTAAAGGTGGCCTTCCACATGATGATGCATTTATTGATGATGATGAGCACGTCATTACCGATAGTGATGATGATGATGCTTTTATTAATGATGATGAAGAACACATCATTACCGATAGTGATTATTAGGTATTCAAATTTTTACGTTGTACTTGATTTATATAGTTATTTGTATGATTCTATGATTTATATAGTTGGTATTTATAATTTTCTTACTTTGTATGATTGTTTCTTATACATAGTGCCATGGTCTTGATGTCCGTCCCGCTTTATGATTCGGATATGGTAAATTCTCATTCATAACTATTTGTTGCATTTCACATTTATGACAATTATGGCCATCAAGTTGACATAGAGATATTTTAATCTATGATATATGTGAACCGGAATTTGAAACGGACCCTCTTGTCGAGAAGTTAAATTTACTTGAAAAAGAAAATGAGTATTTGAAAGAAAAAATTAAAAGAATTGAAGAAGAGAAGATGACATTGGAGTTGTATGTTGTCGATGTCATCGATGATCACAAGACGAAGATGAATGCAATGCGCTTGAAGATGGATGCAATGCGCCTGAAGCTTAAGAAGATTAGAAAATATGCCATTGATAATGAGGCTTGGTATCATTATGCCGTTGGATCAGTTGTTACCTTTGTTGTGATCTTCATCACATTTGTTGTGATTAGGGTAAGTTTTCTCTAGTGTTTTGCTTTACAAATGGATACTTAGCTTATTTTCATCCTAAATGGCATGATTACCTAAGTTAGATCAAAAATGAGCTATACTTAGCTTATTCAATTCATTTATGACATACTTAGCATACTTAGGTAAAAAATGGCATGATAATCTTTGTTAGTTCCAAAATGATATAGACTTAGCTTATTTTCCTCGAAAATGACATAATAACCTTATTAAGCTCCAAAATGACCTGTTTACCTACCTTAGCTCTAAAATGACCTACACTTAGCATTTTTTACCTAGCTTAGCAATAAAATGACATTTTTACCTACCTTAGTTAGAAGAAGAAGAAGATAAAGAAGAGGAGAGGAGAAAAAGAAAGAGAAGAAAAAAAATCTTCTTCTTCTTCTTCTTCTAACTAGTCTTCTTCTTATTCTTCTTCTTCTTCTTCTTCTTCTAACTTTCATCTTTCCCAAGTTACAGATTTGCTTTACATGAGGAAGCTTGGATTCATGGAGTGTACTATTCTTGTGGTGCTTCCTTGTTGTTTATGAAAACTTGTTTGGATATGTATGTCTATATGGATATGTTGTTGGAAACTTGTTTCTGGTTATGTATATATGGATATGTTGGACTTTGTTGAACTATGTTGTTGGATTGGATGAAATATGTTGTTGGACATGCTGTTGGATATGTTGGATATGTATGCATGTATATCTGTGTTTGAAACCATGTCTAATTAATGGGATTTAAATAAAAACAGGGGATATATAGCCTCTTTGCCATCCGCTAGCTGACGACAAAGACGACACATGGCAGTCACCTGTGCAAACTGGGAACACTGGCTCCCTATTTGGTTATTTTGCCGTCTGCTGGCGGACGGCAAAGTGACTACCTATGCCGTCCGCCAGCAGACAACAATGATTCAAACATCTTTGCGGTCTGCTGGCGGACGGCATATCTGGACACGTGGAAGCTTCCCAGTGCTGCCTAGCTGGGCTCTTTGCCGTCCGCTGGCAGACGGCAAAGAGTGCCGTTAACCCCCTAACGGCTCTCACGCCACCACACTACCGTCAGCTGTCTTTGCCGTCTGCTGGCCTCGGATGGCGGGCGGCGTAATCCTTTGCCGTCCGTGTCTAAGAAGCGGACGGCAAAGAAGGCCTTTGCTGGCAGGCGTTCATCCGGACAGTTTGCCGTTCGCTAGCGGACGGCAAAGATGTTTGCCGTCCGTGATCTATGCCTTTGCCATTCGCCATGGCGGACGGCAAAGAAGCTGATTCCAGTAGTGTTAGCTAGCCAATAGAGAGAAGTGTCCTCTCTTATCTCTGTGCTTGGCTTACCAACGCTACTGCTATGCCTAAACATGGCTTAGATTGAAGTGAAGGCGACATATATGTGGTGCATGTCGAAAGTAATACTAATCCTAACTTGATCAAGTTTGGATTAGTACTACTTTCGACATGCACCACATGCATGTTGCCTTCACTTCAATCCAATCCATGTTCATTTCACCCACTGATATATAATAACTCTTCATGCTCGCATCATGCATCATCATAATAACAAGTCCTACTAATCATCATCATACAACTTCTACTCATTATTAATAACAAGTCATACGATCATCATCCTCATAGTCATCAAACCAACCCTACTTAATTGTTCTTAGCGCATGATCATCAGTATAAGGTAGGACCTAAATACCCTCTTTAAGGTAAAATAGCATAAAACAATATAGGCCCTGACTCTCCATTATGGAGAATGGAGATCATCCTGTCTCCAATTCTTGCGCTTCGCTTCCTTTTGCTTCCAAGAACCTCCTTACGACTGTCCATACATTTTTTCCATTCTGTGATTTTCATGTCTCCACTTCTTTTAGAAATCCGATATGGACAGGTGAGATTCGTAGGAAGACCTGGCTGCATGTTCAAAATATTAAGGCGGCCATTCAGATACATTAGATGAGGCACACAATCATCCAGGATTTTCTGTTGAAAAACATAGTAATAACTTCATAGTTAGCAATGTTGTTAAGTTTTAAAAGAATTTATGCAAAAAATGCACAGATGTCGTAATAGTAAAAAATCTTACCATGGCATCTCCATGGATGTTACCGTAGTTCAACACGTGCACTAGTGGCACGTACTGGCCATAATGTGGAGGATTTTATTATAGATATTGTAATTCTCAAGATCAGTACAAAATGCGACCAGGTGATTTTTCTCCTGATAAGTTAATTCAGAGCCATCGGTGTAGTAGGTTCTGTCTACCATGTTCTGCACATTGTTTGAACAATGAAAATAAGCTGTCAATGGAAATAAGCTGTCAACTATTTTGAAATGAACAATATAAATTAGTTAATAACTATGTTTGAGAAACTCACATAGCGGTAGAATTGGAAGCGTATCAACAAGGATCACCAAGATCACCAAGATCCATGGTGACAAGCATACCCTCATAAAAACCATACATCTTGCAAAGTTCTTCCCAATTTTTGCAACCAAAATGGGTTACGCTCTCAGAATTATACGAATTTACTTCAAAATCCACATCATGATGGGTCCTTAGGTGAATTTTCTTTGTTTCCAAATTTTCATGGTCTTCAAAACCCATCCTCTCCAAGACATAGCGTCTTGCATGGCATGGGATAAGCTACTCAAATTGTAAAAGATGAAAATTACACGTTGAAATAGTTGAAGTCATGCTTAATTACGAAAAAAATACACTTGTCGTCGTTGCGTACCGTTGCAACATCGAAGGTATCCTCGAGCTTAATGATGAAGTGCCGACCTTCGACCAGGTGAGGCCTGTCGCACAGACGTCGGTCGTCGTGGCACCAGTCACACTCCCCTGAGAGACTTTCGTCGTTCGAGTACGACATTCCCTATGTTCATAATTCAAATATTAAACCTGTACAATTAAATATATGTACTAAAAAACCTTATAAGCTATCAACTAATCAAATGCAGACGCCTTGCATAATGCTCTCCAATTTTAGCATTCAAAGTAGAAGTGGTATTCAAATTAGCATGCAATTCAATTATAAGCAAAACTACATCATCTCTTGCGTCCGTACGTCGTCGAATTTTATCACTAATACACCTCGAATAGTATTGTACATATAGCATCGCTAATACAGCTAGCTAGAACCGTAGCGCCCGACGGGTATCGGCGCGGGCGGTGGACACCCAAAGAGAAGGAACCATCACAAGATCATAGCTCCAGTGAGATCCCTGAAGAACCTGCCAGGTATTGTTGAACCTACCCTCCAACGCAACCATGTAGCGATGGACGTGCTCGTCCTCCTCGCTGACAGGGTGACGTACCACCTCCACAGTTTCCGGAAGCCTTGGCACCGTCACTGGCCCACGCGACTGCCACCAAACAAGGTTCAGGACAACGACGGGCTGGCTCCTCACCAACCTACGCCCCCCGGGAGGTAGCACCTCCCAATACCAGCCCGGCGGAGCCCAGTCCCGTACATGGCCCCTCCGAACAAGCAGGCCTCCTCCGCCGTGTCGACGACGAGGATGCAGGATAGGCATCATCGACGTCGATGCGGGAATAATTGCTTTAACTAAAAAAATAAACTAGTTCTATTAATTTTCTTACTAAAAATAAACTACTTCTATAGTAAAATAAAGTAGTACTTACTAAAAATAAACTAGTTCAACTACTAAGCACTTACTATAAATAAAATAAAGTAGTACTTACTAAAAATAAACTACTTCTATAGTAAAATAAAGTAGTTTTATTTAATCAACTAGTTCAACTACTAAGCACTTACTATAAATAAAATAAAGTAGTACTTATTAAAAATAAACTAGTTTAACTAGTTCTATTATTTATCGACCCCCCTCATGTCGAAGTTATCGAGGAGGGGGTATATCGACAACGACATACCTGATAAAAAATAAGAAGAGGAAGAAGAAGAAAAAAAGAGGAGGAGAAGAAGAAAGGAATGGAGAAGAAGATCGAAGAAAAAAAATAGGAGAAGAAGAAAGGAATAGAGGGAAGAAGAAAAATAGAATAATATTATTCTATTTTTTCTCCTTCTCCTCTTTTTTTCTTCTTTTTCATCTTCTTATTTATTTCTCCTCCTTTTCCTCTCCTCTTCTTCTTCTTCTTCCTCTTCTTTTTTCCCTTTTTCCTCTCCTTCTTTTTCTTCTAAATATGAACATATACATAAATGACTTTGATCATACACAATTTTCCTATACATACACAATATGAACATATACATAAATTGACAAAGAAAATTCTATGAACAAAAAATCATAAAAATTCTATGAACAAAATTACAACTGAAAAAAAATCATAATATCACCAAAAAAAATCTATGAACATATTCTTTGCATATGAACATACAAACATTTGCATATTCAACAATAATATCACCAAAAAAATCTATGAATAGAAAAAATTCTAGCTTTTGCATATTCTTTTATGAACGAAATACAACAACTAAATTAACTACACTTCTAAACTACACATCTAAATTAATACAACTACACATCTAAACTTAATTAGGAAAATGCATATGCAGAGGGCACCCGGCGACGAGGAGAATGAGCTCACTGCAGGGGGGCGGTGATGAGGAGGCAGGGCACGCGGACAACGATGAGGAGGCAGGGCACAACGATGGCGACAACGAGGAAGCATGGCATGGCGACGACGACGGTAGGGTAGGGGCGCGACGACGGGCGACGAGGAGGTGTACGCAGGGGGCGCGTCAGGTCAGGGTAGAGGGGTGTGAGGAGCGGCGGCGTTGGGGGCAGGGCGCGGCGAGGGCGTCGGCGACGGCTTGCTCGGGCAGCCTGCCGGCGTCGTGGATGGATTCGCCGCCGTCGGGGGGAGAGTAGCTAGGAGGAGAGATCGAAGTGGGGATGGGCGGTTCTGAAATTTTCACAAGTGTGGCTTATATAGAAAGAGCATTGGTCCCGGTTCGTGGCACCAACCGGGACCAATGCCACCGAGACCTTTGGTCCCGCTTGGTGGCACCAACCGGGACCAATGCCACCCTTTAGTCCCGGTTGGCGCCACCAAGCGGGACCAAAGGTCTCTTTTCAGCAGCCCAAAGGGCGGGAAGCAGAGGCCTTTGGTCCCGGTTGGTGCCACCAAGCGAGACCAAAGGTCTCTTTTCAGCAGCCCAAAGGGCGGGAAGCAGAGGCCTTTGATCCCGGTTGGTGGCACCAACCGGGACAAAAGGGTGGCATTGGTCCCGGTTGGTGCCACGAACGGGGACCAAAGGCGCCCTTTCATCCCGGTTGCTGCCACCAACTGAGACCAAAGGGCGTGTACTGGAACTGCCGCGGTGCGGTGGGATGTTTAGTCCCACCTCGCTAGCCGAGAGGGGCTCGGAGTGGTTTATAAGCCCTGCCGAGCCGACCACTTCGAGCTCCTCTCTACTACAGGCTTATGGGCCTAAATCCACTCTTTGTGTCTGTGGGCCTACTGGGCCTAATGCGGGCTTGCATCCTGGCCCAACTAGCGGGTTTCTAGTCGTATGCAGACCTTGGTGGCCCAGTGGGCGGCATTTTTTTAAATTTTTTCCTTTTTTTATTTTTTCTTTTATTTATTTATTTTTCTACTTACAGCAAAATACTTACTAGTTTTTCAGTTATTCTTTATGGGTTTAGGTAATAAAAATTATAAACTTTTTGTTAGTGCCATTAATTTTCCAATTTGAATAGTTTAAATTTGAATTCTTTGAAATTTATGTGAATCACTAGTTTGTAACAAAAGAAATATTAATGATAATTTTTTCCATTAAAGTTTCTAACAAAAAAAGTTCTTTATGAAAATTCTTTTTGCTTATAATGTTTTGAACAGAAAGTACTTTGATAATTTTAGTTGCATAAATTTTATATAATTTTAGTTTCAAGAATACTAGAGGTTTATTAAACTTTTTAGTTGATTCCTTTTGCTATTAGAGTTTCATTAAAGTTTTCTAGTTCATTCTTTTTTCTATTAGAGTTTCATTAAAGTTTTCTAGTTCATTCTTTTAGTTTATTATTTTTGCTATTAGAGTTTCATAAAAGTTTTCCAGATCATTCTTTTTTATATTAGTTCATTCTTTGAGCTAAATGACCCTGAAATTGAAAAGCGCTTTAGATGAACTCTGAAGAGGTTGAAAATTGGCATGGCATCATCATTTCACCCACATAGCATGTGCAAAAAAGTAGAGAGGGTTACGGCAAAAACTGGATGCACTTTTCGAAGTATCAGGATTTCATACGGAAATTCGTCTGTTACATGGATATTCTAGATCAAAGGCATCATCATAATAGTTGTGGAGAGAAAAGTCTTCACTTTTTCTTCGCTTGTGTCCTTTGCTTATTGCGCCGTAACCATGGATAATCTTCATCGTTTATCAGGGTGCTTGGGTCAGCCTTCACTTTGAAGGGAGGAATTTCATGAAACTTTTCATAATCTTTGGACATGTCTGTCTTGCCCTCCACTCCCACGATGTCTCTTTTTCCTGAAAGAACTATGTGGCGCTTCGACTCATCGTATGATGTGTTCTCTACCTTATCTTTTCTTTTTCTCGGTTTGGTAGACATGTCCTTCACATAGAAAACCTGCGACACGTCATTGGCTAGGACGAACGGTTCATTAGTGTACCCAAGATTGTTCAGATCCACTGTGTCATTCCGTACTGTGGGTCTACCTGTACCCTGCCTCCTGACAGATTGACCCATTTGCACTTAAACAAAGGGACCTTAAAATCATGTTCGTAGTCAAGGTCCCATATGTCCACTATGTAACCATAATATGTGTCCTTTCCCCTATTGGTTGCTGCATCAAACACTACAAGAAATATGTCAACTTGTGACCTTGACTATTGGTCACTAAAAGGTCATTGTTTTTCATTTGTGACCTTCTTGTGACCAAAAACAGAAGGTCAAAAGCTGGCGGTCGTAAACTGAAATTAACGACCTTCTCTGTGAGAAGGTCGTAGACGTTGACGACCAAAATATGCCTATTGTTTTGTTTTCGTCACTAGCAGCCTCCCCAGGCCACGTAGGCATCCGACGTGGCAATCTGATGTGGCACAAGAATCAGCCCGGTCCGATTCAGCGTTTTACATGGGCCAAGCCCAACACTTCGGCCTTTTAAATGTATTTTTTCCTGTTATTTTTTACTAGCTACATGGGCTTGGGCCATTGGTTCGGCCTTTTCTGCTTTCTGAGGTGCAGCCTTTTCACATTCTATATATTTTTTATTTTCGGGTTCTCTTTTTTTTGTTACATTCAATTTTCAGATTATTGTAGTCAACTGGATGCACATTGTCAGATTCTTCTAGGCACTAGGTCCCAAACAACAGGTTTTAATTTTTCACAACTTGTAACTCAATGATATACCAATCAGAGAACACATTTTAAATATAGTCAAATAACAGCCAAATCACCGATGTACCAATCAAGTTTATTACATTCCACCAATCACAATATAACCATACAATATTACACCAATCACAATATAGCACTCTACAGATAAAATGCTCAACAAGTACAGGCATGTGTCCAACACCTGCAAAACATCACATCCAGCCACATATTAACGATCAAATCAATTCACCCCTTGACGCCCTGGTAGGTGACGACGATGTGGTAGTGGTGGAAGCCGCCGCTGAGGCCGACGGTGCCTGCGGTGTCCTTGTCGTCATCGAAGGCGATGACGACGGACGGGTCAGCGTCGAAGCAGGTGCGCTGCACGCCACATCATCATATTTGAGCATTAATATTTCCGTATTACTACACAAGAACTACAGCACTAGGAGTACACAGCAACTAGTAGCAGAACTAGAGGAAATAGCCAAATTGAGTGTACACCAATATCATCAGGAACATGAGTATAGCAAGCATCTTGCTTTACTGGGATAAAGTGACACAACATAATTACTAGGATACAGCGACACAGCAACAATAAGATAACATATTATGTGCTATAGGCTGACATTTCCAAAGTGGCACGTTTGATATGCTAAGGACTTGTAGATCTAATCCAGGTTTTGTTTTACAAATTAGTTTTGCTGTAAATTCAGCTAGTGTTCAGGTTATAAACAGTTTCTTTTTACTTGCCATCTTTGTTTATTCTCCGTGACATTTAGTAGCACACAGGAGTATATCCTGCTGTGCCTATGCATTACAAGAGCCAAACCAATACTAAATATTATTGCAAACCTAACATACTTGAACAGCTTGGTCAGGGCAAGAACAGACCTGATGAGCTCTGAAGTTGAACGAATGGTGAACGAGCCCGTGGAGAGGCAGAGCACCTGCATTTGACACAAACTGCTAAGGATCAATGCAAACCAAACACACTATTGATATTGTACAAAAATGGGTAGTAGGATTCAGACAGTGTGAATGTGATACAGTAAAAAATTGCATGCTATGCACATCAAGTTAAAAGGCGCAAGTAATATAGTAGCCTCAAGCAGAGCAAGTGTACAACAAGTTTATAAAAGAATGCTCAGTCTTGCCGTGGACTCACAATCCACATCCAACCGCCCACCATCCCGTATATACATCCAAACCATAAAAATAGCAGTCAAACAGCAAGGTAGTGCAAAGAAAGTAAGTAAACTATTGTGCTGGATCACTATCATTATTGTTCCATAGAGTAAACTAGGCACCTGCTCTTCTTGCCACTGTGAGGAGGTGGATGCTCATCGTGGTGTGCTTGATGATGCACACGACCATGATCTTCTTGCCACTATTGCATCCGTGCGCTCGATGATGGGGGTACCAATGCATACAAGTAGAACAAAATTACCAGCATTAACCCACAACTTGAAGTACAAGCTAAGTATGTATCAAGTGACAACAAAAACAAGTTTATATGCTAGTACAAAATCACCATCATTAACAAGTTTATATGGGAATGAAAACAATCATCAGTACTATATTAAACACAATGCTATCTTCATATTAGCAAACAGAATATCTCATTTTCATATTCTCAGTAAGCAAGTACAGTCTGCTTCAACCCATGTTCTAAAAAAGATGTTTATCCCTCCCAGGAGTACATTTGATGGTTTATTATGGGACGGAGGTAGTAGTGCATAAGAAACTATAGAAGAATAAATATGTGCCAAGTAATCATAGATAGTTCTATCTTTTTTATCTGCAGTAGAAAAATATAACCAGAAAACAGATGGTACGAATCAAGAGTATTGACTCGAACAATGAAATATCATGTTTGCGTATAATAAGCAGTTATATACTATTAGCAGGAATCTCCCTTGTTGAAACACATTAGCATAGTGATATAATATCTCTAAATGTACGAGCATTCCTTTAGTCAACTACTAGCACAGGTTGAAATTTAAGTGAAGCAGATTCACAAACCAAACCAAAAGTATGAAATGATACCCTTTTCAGTTTATGTGAAGTAAACATAACACTTTAAGCTTCGCTGCCTACATGACTACATCACTAACTCGATGGCATGTGTAGTCACTATTGCACCACAATGAACACCAATATCACCGGCAGGCGGCTCCGAAGATGGTGTGGAGGTGTTCCACAAGATGGGCGTAGATGGGAGGGTGGCGGGTGGAAGAAGTGGAGTTCGTGTACCCTGCATAAGAGACAAGATGAGGAGTGAGACCGGGGAGAGCAGTAGCAGTAGGGGAAGGGGAGGGGAAAGGACAGAGGGAGATGCATACCTCGCCTAGGAGCTGCAGCATGCGCTCGTCAGGGAGTAGGGGCGGTCGGACATGCTGCGCGAGGCCGAGGCAACCAACAGCCCGCCATCTCACCCACGCTCGCTCTCCTCCATCTTTGTCTTCATCTTCGAGGGCATCACCTGACCGCAGACACACATCGAACAGGGAGGTCATGCATATGCATAACACCCCGCAAAATCTCATGTGAATCAAACAGGAGCAAAGGAGATCTGGCGACTCACCAGCCCGGGGGCAGAGGAGATCTCGGACAGCGCAATGCCGACCTTCAGCAACTTGGGCACCGCATCGACGACCACCGCCTCCATGGCTGGCCCCACGTCGACGACTGATACATCTCCAACGTATCTATAATTTTTGATTTCTCCATGCTATATTATCTACTGTTTTGGACTATATTGGGCTTTGTTTTCCACTTTTATATTATTTTTGGGACTAACCTATTAACCGAAGGCCCAGCCCAGAATTGCTGTTTTTTTGCCTATTTCAGTGTTTCGGATAAATAGCATATCAAACGGAGTCCAAATGGAATAAAATCTTCGGAAACGTGATTTTCTCGCCGAACGTGATCCAGGAGACTTGGACCCTACTGCAAGGGATCAAATAGGTGGTCACGAGCCCCTGCCTCGTGGGCCCCTCGGTGCTCCACCAACGTACTCCTTCCTCCTATATATACACACGTACCCCCAAATGATCAGAACAGGAGCCAAAACCCGAATTCCACCGCCGCAACTTTCTGTATCCACGAGATCCCATCTTGGGGCCTGTTCCGGAGCTCCGCCGGAAGAGGGCCGTCATCACGGAGGGCTTCTACATCATCCTAGCCCCTCCGATGAAGTGTGAGTAGTTTACCTCAGACCTTCAGGTCCATAGTTAGTAGCTAGATGGCTTCTTCTCTCTCTTTGAATCTCAATACAAAGTTCTCCCCCTCTCTCGTGGAGATCTATTCGATGTAATCTTCTTTTTGCGGTGTGTTTGTTGAGACCGATGAATTGTGGATTTATGATCAAGTCTATCTATGAATAATATTTGAATCTTCTCTGAATTCTTTTATGCATGATTGGTTATCTTTGCAAGTCTCTTCGAATTATCCGTTTGGTTTGGCCAACTAGATTGGTAGTTCTTGCCATGGGAGAAGTGCTTAGCTTTGGGTTCGATCTTGCGGTGTCCTTACCCAGTGAGAGAAGGGGCAGCAAGGCACGTATTGTATCGTTGCCATCGAGGATAACAAGATGGGGTTTATTTCATATTGCATGAATTTATCTCTCTACATCATGTCATCTTGCTTAAGGCGTTACTCTGTTTTTAACTTAATACTCTAGATGCATGCTGGATAGCGGTCGATGAGTGGAGTAATAGTAGTAGATGCAGAATCGTTTCGATCTACTTGTCATGGACATGATGCCTATACACACGATCATGCCTAGATATTCTCATAATTGCGCACAATTCTATCAATTGCTCAACAGTAATTTGTTCACCCACTGTAGAATACTTATGCTCTTGAGAGAAGCCACTAGTGAAACCTATGGCCCCCGGGTCTATTCTCATCATATCAATCTCCATTACTTTTATATTGCTTTGCTATTTACTTTGCCTTTACTTTTTACTTTTCATCTTTATATCAAAAATACCAAAAATATTCTATCTATCAGATCCCACTCTTGTAAGTGACCGTGAAGGGCTTGACAACCCCTAATCGCGTTGGTTGCGAGTAGCTATCGCTTTGTGCAGGTACGAGGGAGTTGAGCGTAGGCTCCTACTGGATTGATACCTTGGTTCTCAAAAACTGAGGGAAATACTTACGCTACTCTGCTGCATCATCCCTTCCTCTTCGAGGAAAACCAACGCAAGCTCAAGACATAGCAAGAAGGATTTCTGGCGCCGTTGCCGGGGAGTCTACGCAAAAAGTCATATACCAAGTACCCATCACAATCTCTATCTCTCGCATTACATTATTTGCCATTTGCCTCTCGTTTTCCTCTCCCCCCAATTCACCCTTGCCGTTTTATTCGCCCTCTCTCTATCCTTCCTCTCTATTTGCCTCTTTTGCCCGCTTGCTTTTTGTTTGCTCGTATGGTTAGAATAGTTGTTTATTTATTACTAAACAGAGAACCTATGATCTATGGATCCTCATCCGCTTGCCAATCTTTTTAAGATATCCAATTATGATGAACCAATTCCTAGTGATTTGGATGCACTAGATTATCTTTATAAGCTTTTGCCTGAAATCCGTAAATCTGAAAATTGTGATGAAGTGCTTCACGATAGATCTTTGAATCAAAAGCATGATTGCAATGATTTTATTATAAATTCTCTTGATGTCAATTGTGCTAATAATATGCAAAACCCTAAGCTTGGGGATGCTAGTTTTGCTATGTCCTCTACTTGTTGCAATGATGATGATTGGGGTGATTCTTCTTTTGATCTTGAAAATTTATTTAAATCCCATGATGAATATGAGATTGATTATAATGTTTGCAATAATATTGAAAGTGGGTTTGGAAGAATGTCAACTTTAGATCCCACATATTTAGAGAATGTTCAATCTTATGAAGTTTTTGATAGAAGTGGGTTTGGAAAGGTCATGACTTTAGTTAATGTTAATCCCACTATTTTGGAAGAGTGTCAACTTTGCATGCATGTGGATCGTGTTGAAAATATTTTATGTGATAGCTATTTTGTTGAATTTTCTTATGATCCTACATATAATTATTATGAGAGAGGAAAATATGGTGGTATAAATTTTCATGTTACTAAATTACCTCTCGTTATGTTGAGATTGCTATTGTTTCTTTCCGCTTCCTTGCATATGCTAGTTTTGGCTTGCCTTGATAATTTGTTTTCCTATAAGATGCCTATGCATAGGAAGTATGTTAGACTTAGATTTGTTTGTCACGTGTTTTATGATGCTCTCTTTGTGCTTCAATTCTTGTCTTTCATGTGAGCATCATTGAAATATTATGCCTAGCTAGGGGCGTTAAACGATAGCGCTTGTTGGGAGGCAACCCAATTTTATTTTTTCCTTGCTTTTTTCTCCTTTTTTAAATAAATTATTTATCCTTTGTTTTGGTTGTGTTTTTTGTGTTTAATTAGTGTTTGTGCCAAGTAGAACCGTTGGGAAGACTTGGGGAAAGTCTTGTTGAACTTGCTGTAAAAAACAGAAACTTTAGCGCTCATGAGAACTGCTGTCATTTTTATTTGAAGAGTGATATTTAGTTAATTCTTTTTGCAGACGATTAATAGATAAATTACTCACGTCCAGCAATTTATTTTAGAATTTTTGGGGTTCCAGATCTTGCGCTAGCTACAGATTACTACAGACTGTTCTGTTTTTGACAGATTCTGTTTTTCTTGTGTTGTTTGCTTATTTTGATGAATCTATGGCTAGTAAAATAGTTTATAATCCATATATAAGTTTGAATACAGTAGGTTTAACACCAATATAAATAAATAATGAGTTAATTACAGTACCTTGAAGTGGTCTTTTGTTTTGTTTCGCTAACGGAGCTCACGAGTTTTCTGTTTTGAGTTTTGTGTTGTGAAGTTTTCAAGTTTTGGGTGAATTCTTTTGATGGATCATGGAACAAGGAGTGGCAAGAGCCTAAGATTGGGGATGCCCATGGCACCCACAAGATAATCCAAGGACACCAAAAATTCAAAGCTTGGGGATGCCCCTGGAAGGCATCCCCTCTTTCGTCCACTTCCATCGGTAATTTACTTGGAGCTATATTTTTATTCACCAACATGATATGTGTTTTGCTTGGAGCGTCTTGTATTATTTGTGTCTTTGTTTGTTAGTATGACACAATCATCCTTGATGTACACACCTTTTGAGAGAGCCATGCATGAATTAAAATTTGATAGAATAATCTATGTGCTTCACTTATATCTTTTGAGCTAGATAATTTTGCTCTATGTGCTTCACTTATATCTTTTGAGCTAGATAATTTTGCTCTATGTGCTTCACTTAGATCTTTTAGATCACAGTGGTGGATATGTTTTAAAGAAACTATTGATCTCTCATGCTTCACTTAAATTAATTTGAGAGTCTCTTAATAGCATGGTAATTTGCCTAATAATAATATGCTTGGTATTCAAGATTTGTGAAACTTTCTTTTGAGTGTGTTGAATAATAAGAAAAGATTGAAGCATGATAATTGTTTTGAGATATGGAGGTGATAATATTAAAGTCATGCTAGTTGAGTAGTTGTGAATTTAAAGAATACTTGTGTTGAAGTTTGTGATTCCCGTAGCATGCACATATGGTGAACCGTTATGTGATGAAGTCAGAGCATGATTTATTTATTGATTGTCTTCCTTATGAGTGGCGGTCAGGGACGAGCGATGGTCTTTTCCTACCAATCTATCCCCCTAGGAGCATGCGCGTAATACTTTGCTTTGATAACTTCTAAATTTTTGCAATAAGTATATGCGTTCTTTATGACTAATGTTGAGTCCATGGATTATACGCACTCTCACCCTTCCACCCTTGCTAGCCTCTCTAATACCGCGCAGCTTTCGCCAGTATCATACACCTACCATATACCTTCCTCAAAACAGCCACCATACCTACCTATTATGGCATTTCCATAGCCATTCCGAGATATATTGCCATGCAACTTTCCACCATCTAGTTCATCATGACATATCCATCATTGTCATATTGCTTAGCATGATCATGTAGTTGACATAGTATTTGTGGCAAAGACACCGTTCATAATTCTTTCATACTTGTCACTCGTGATTCATTGCATATCCCGGTACACCGCCGGAGGCATTCATATAGAGTCATACTTTGTTTTAGTATCGAGTTGTAATCATTGAGTTGTAAATAAATAGAAGTGTGATGATCATCATTCAATAGAGCATTGTCCCAAAATAAAGAGAAAGGCCAAAGAAAAAAAAGAAGGCCCAAAAAATAAAAAATAAAAGGGGCAATGCTACTATCCTTTTTTTTCCACACTTGTGCTTCAAAGTAGCACCATGATATAGCAAGTCTCATATATTTTGCTTCAAAGTAGCACCATGTTCTTCATATAGATAGTCACATATGTTGTCACTTTCATATACTAGTGGGAATTTTACGTTATAGAACTTGGCTTGTATATTCCAATGATGGACTTCCTCAAATTGCCCTAGGTCTTCGTGAGCAAGCAAGTTGGATGCACACCCACTAGTTTCTTTTGTTGAGCTTTCATACATTTATAGCTCTAGTGCATCCGTTGCATGGAAATCCCTACTCACTCACATTGATATCTATTGATGGGCATCTCCATTGCCCATTGATACGCCTAGTTGATGTGAGACTATCTTCTCCTTTTTGTCTTCTCCACAACCACCATTCTATTCAACCTATAGTGCTATATCCATGGCTCATGCTCATGTATTGTGTGAAGATTGAAAAAGTTTTGAAAAAGTTAGAGTATGAAACAATTGCTTGGCTTGTCATCAGGGTTGTGCATGATTTAAATACTTTGTGTGGGGAAGATGGAGCATAGCCAGACTATATGATTTTGTAGGGATAACTTTCTTTGGCCATGTTATTTTGAGAAGACATAATTGCTTTGTTAGTATGCTTGAAGTATTATTATTTTCTATGTCAATATAAACTTTTGTCTTGAATCTTTCTAATCTGAATATTCATACCACAATTAAGAAGATTTACATTGAAATTATGCCAAGTAGCACTCCGCATCAAAAATTCTCTTTTTATCATTTACCTACTCGAGGACGAGCAGGAATTAAGCTTGGGGATGCCTGATACGTCTCCAACGTATCTATATTTTTTGATTGCTCCATGCTATATTATCTACTGTTTTGGACTATATTGGGCTTTATTTTCCAGTTTTATATTATTTTTGGGACTAACCTATAAATCGGAGGCCCAGCCCAGAATTGCTGTTTTTTTGCCTATTTCAGTGTTTCGGATAAATAGAATATCAAACGGAGTCCAAACGGAATAAAATCTTCGGAAACATGATTTTCTCGCCGAACGTGATCCAGGAGACTTGGACGCTACTGCATGGGATCAAAGAGGTGGTCACGAGGGTGGGGGCGCCCCCCTAGGGCGCGCCCCCTGCCTAGTGGGCCCCTCGGTGCTCCACCGGCGTACTCCTTCCTCCTATATATACACACGTACCCCCAAACGATCAGAACAGGAGCCAAACCCTAATTCCACCGCTGCAACTTTCTGTATCCACGAGATCTCATCTTGGGGCCTGTTCCGGAGCTCCGCCGGAAGAGGGCCATCATCACGGAGGGCTTCTACATCATCCTAGCCCCTCTGATGAAGTGTGAGTAGTTTACCTCAGACCTTCGGGTCCATAGTTAGTAGCTAGATGGCTTCTTCTCTCTCTTTGAATCTCAATACAAAGTTCTCCCCCTCTCTCATGGAGATCTATTCGATGTAATCTTCTTTTTGCGGTGTGTTTGTTGAGACCGATGAATTGTGGGTTTATGATCAAGTCTATCTATGAATAATATTTGAATCTTCTCTGAATTCTTTTATGCATGATTGGTTATCTTTGCAAGTCTCTTCGAATTATCCGTTTGGTTTGGCCAACTAGATTGGTAGTTCTTGCCATGGGAGAAGTGCTTAGCTTTGGGTTCGATCTTGCGGTGTCCTTACCCAGTGACAGAAGGGGCAGCAAGGCACGTATTGTATCGTTGCCATCGAGGATAACAAGATGGGGTTTATTTCATATTGCATGAATTTATCTCTCTACATCATGTCATCTTGCTTAAGGCGTTACTCTGTTTTTAACTTAATACTCTAGATGCATGCTTGATAGCGGTCGATGAGTGGAGTAATAGTAGTAGATGCAGAATCGTTTCGATCTACTTGTCACGGACGTGATGCCTATATACATGATCATGCCTAGATATTCTCATAATTGCGCACAATTATATCAATTGCTCAATAGTAATTTGTTCACCCACCATAGAATACTTATGCTCTTGAGAGAAGCCACTAGTGAAACCTATGGCCCCCGGGTCTATTCTCATCATATCAATCTCCATCACTTTTATATTGCTTTGCTATTTACTTTGCCTTTACTTTTTACTTTGCATCTTTATATCAAAAATACCAAAAATATTCTATCTATCAGATCTCACTCTCGTAAGTGACCGTGAAGGGCTTGACAACCCCTACTCGCATTGGTTGCGAGTAGCTATCGCTTTGTGCAGGTACGAGGGACTTGAGTGTAGGCTCCTACTGGATTGATACCTTGGTTCTAAAAAACTAAGGGAAATACTTACGCTACTCTGCTGCATCATCCCTTCCTCTTCGGGGAAAACCAACGCAAGCTCAAGACGTAGCAACGACCACCTCGTCTCGAAGATCCTGGCCGCGACCTCCTCGTTCTTCGGTGGCAAGTGGCGGAGGTGGGTGACGGGGAGGGGAGGTGTGGCGGAGGTGGGTGGCGGCGAGGGGAGGGGTGGGTGGCGGCGTGGGGAGGAGAGGGATCTGGATCGGGGAGACGATGTGGGGTTTGCTGCGCGAGAGAGGGTGTGCGGGGATGAAGGGCCGCTTGGGTCGCACGAAGCAGATCCCCAAGTGCATCGCGTGGCGGCGACGACAACGACGAACGATGGAGGGATGCGGTGGCCGCCGCGAGGGTTTTGGGGGCCGGGCCAACGCCGTCAAGTGCTGGGAACGGGGGAGAGCGGCCTAGGGCTCTGGATCGGGGAGACGATGTGGATGGTGGTGCGATGCGGGAGGGAAGGGGTCGGGGTGGGTGGGTGGGAGACGAGGGCGGGGGATGGATAGATTTTTTCTTCTTTTAGGGCAAGGGGATGGAAAGATGGTTGACAGGGGATGGATGGATGGCCGCCACGTCATCGATCCAGGTGAGAGCTAGTTCCACCAATGAGAATAAAGTAAAACAAATTGTGTTTACATTTTTGTTTTCTTCTACTTTTTTCACAATAATAGGTACTAAAGTACCTATTTAAATTTTCCAAAAATAATTTATAGATACTAAAGTATATATTTCATCAGAGATACTCTGAAATGTTTGTAAGATTCAATGCCTAACTACCGAAATTTCATTTTTCATTTTTCGAGTGTTCAAAATGAGTTTTTATGAAGGACCTACCATATATTTGTTGTAAAATTTAACCAAATTAATTCTATAAGATAGTAGTCCATATTTAATGCACAATTGACCAAATGGTTGGGTGTAAAAAGTTTTGATCCACCTCTGGTGAAAAAGACAAATTTCCGTCGTTTCAGCTGGAAGTGGGTCAAATTTGAACTGCGGCTGCCTCATAGTTTGTTATTTATTTATTCCGAAAATAATTTCTAGGTACAAAAGTATCTATTTAATCAGAGAATCACCAAAAAAATTCCAAGATTCAACCACTAGCTAGGAACGGTCATTCCCGCCGTTTTGACCACATTTTGAAACGGGCATAAAAAATGCAAAAAAATCAAAATATTGGAAAACCTTCGCATTGTGTCATTATATGTGACCAAGTTACCAAAAAAAATAATAAACTTGTAATACGTCAATTCTTTTAAAAAAGTGTTCTCAGAAACAAGCTATCATTTGTGGAGATCAATGGCTTTCAAGCCAAAAGATCAACCTTATGGCCACATTCATGGCATAGTTTGTTCAAATGATCTCATATTGTGCACAAGGGTGCATTGTGGAATTCCAAACAATATTGCCTAAGGGAGTTTTCATTTACTTTGCACGGAAAAACAATTTTCCATTTTCCGAGTGCCCGAATTGAGTTCTTTTTCTGAAGGACCTACCATATATTTGTTGCAAAATTGGACCAAATCATTTTTCTAAAATACTAGGCCATATTTGATTCACAATTGACCAAATGGTTGGGTGTCAAAAGTTTTGATCCACCTCTGGTGAAAAAGACAAATTCCCGCCGATTCAGCTGGAAGCGGGTCAAATTTGAACTGCAGCTGCCTCATAGTTTGCTCTTTATTTTTTCCAAAAATAATTTCTAGGTACATAAGTATCTATTTAATTAGAGAAACAACAAAAAAATTCCAAGATTCAATCACTAGCTAGGAACGGTCATGCCCACGGTTTTGACCGCATTTTGAAACGGGCATAAAAAATTCAAAAAAATAAAAAATTGGGAAACCTTCGCATTGTGTCATTATATGTGACGAAGTTTCTAGGAAAAACAATAAACTTGTAATACGACAATTATTTTAAAAAAGTGTTCTCAGAAATGAGCTATCACGCGTGAAGATTCAGGGTTTTCAAGCGAAATGATCAATCTTATGGCCACATTCATGGCGTAGTTTGTGCAAATGATCTCATATTGTGCACAAGGGTGCATCTTGGAATTCCAAACAATGTTGCCTAAGGGAGTTTTCATTTTCTTTGCACGGAAAATTCATTTTCCATTTTCCGAGTGCCCGAATTGAGTTTTTTTGTGAAGGACCTACCATATATTTGTTGCAAAATTGGACCAAATCATTTTTATAATACTAGGCCATATTTGATTCACTATTGACCAAATGGTTGGGTGTCAAAAGTTTTGATCCACCTCTGGTGAAAAAGACAAATTCCCGCCGATTCAGTTGGAAGCGGGTCAAATTTGAACTGCAGCTGCCTCATAGTTTGCTCTTTATTTTTTCCAAAAATCATTTCTAGGTACATAAGTATCTATTTAATCAGAGAAACACCAAAAAAATTCCAAGATTCGACCACTACCTAGGAACGGTCATGCCCGCGGTTTTGACCACATTTTGAAACGGGCATAAAAAATTCAAAAAAAAACAAAAAATTGGGAAACCTTCGCATTGTGTCATTATATGTGACCAAGTTTCTACGAAAAATAATAAACTTATAATACGACAATTATTTTAAAAAAGTGTTCTCAGAAATGAGCTATCACGCGTGAAGATTTAGGGTTTCAAGCCAAATGATCAATCTTATGGCCACATTCATCGCATAGTTTGTTCAAATGATCTCATATTGTGCACAAGGGTGCATCTTGGAATTCCAAACAAAGTTGCCTAAGGGAGTTTTCATTTTCTTTGCACGGAAAATTCATTTTCCATTTTTTGAGTGCCCGAAATGAGTTTTTTTGTGAAGGACCTACCATATATTTGTTGCAAAATTGGACCAAATTAATTTTATAAAATACTAGGCCATATTTAATGCACAATTGACAAAATGGTTGGGTGTCAAAAGTTTTGATCCACCTCTGGTGAAAAAGAAAAATTCCCACCGATTCAGTAGGAAGCGGGTCAAATTTGAACTGCAGCTGCCTTATCGTTTGCTCTTTATTTTTTTAATTTTTTTTAGTTAAATAAGTATCTATTTAAGCATAAATACATGGTTTGGTGGTGATACGTCGAGGTTTGGATGGTGGCCCAGGGCCCCAACTCCAAAGCGCGTGAACTCGCATGCGTGGTGCGTGGTCACCGCGTGACCTTGGCGTTGACATGCGTTCTGGGAGGCCTCGACATGTCTAGTGGGTTGGGCACTCCCCAGGTAGGTGCTAGGAAGAAAATTACAACAGACGAATCTCACGAGGAGACCGACCTATGCTCAAAGATGAATTAGCAGCCAAGTTTTGATTGGCAGTACGGGAAATGCACATGGCCAATGGGCGTGAGTTTTGGCTGAGGATGATCATCTACTAAGAAGAATGTCTTCGCAAATTTTCAGATCAAAAGGAGGATCCTAGGTGGTACTTGCTTTGCAAAGTACCACATTGGACAGAAATATGAATGTTGAAGCTGGGCTCAAAATAATGAATGGATTGAGCTGAAATTTGGTGGAGGATGGTTATTTGGGCATTGGAAAGCACTATAGAAAATTGATACCATTTGGACATGCCAAAGTGGTACTTCCTTCACAATGCTCTTCTATGGACAGAAACTTGGGAAAACTAGTGAGAGAAATTGGATGAATGAAATGAGCTCAAATTTGGTGTAGGTAAGTTACATAGGTATGGTCATGCCTTGGTAGATTTTCAGATCATTTGGGTAAGCCTAGATAGTACTTACTTCACAAAGCTTCCCTCGAGGTAGAAACTTTGGAAATTTCCTGAGAAAGATTTACTAGGAAAATGGAGCTGAATATTATCATGTGGCAATGCTTTGGGTATGGAAGAGTGCCCAAAGAGTTTGAGGGTAATAGGAGGGGTCTAGATAACACTTGCTTTGCAACGTGCCAATCTGGCCATAAAATATAAATTGAACCTGGGCTCACATAGATGATTTGATTGAGCTGCAATTTGGAGGAGGGTGGCAATTTGGGCATATGGAGGAACTGTATAAATTTCATGTCATTTGGATATATAAAAAAGTTACTTCCTTCACAATGCTTCTAGGTGGACAAAAACTTTGGAAATTTGCCGAGGAAGATTTGCTAGGAAAATGGGGCTGAATTTTGTCATGTGACAATGATTTGGATAGGAAAGAGTGCCCAAGAATTCCGAGGGCAATCAAGAATATATAAATAGCACTTCCTTTATAAAGTGTTGTTGCGAACAGAATAGGAAAATGAATATTGTTGAATTATTTTTGAACTAGGCAAGGAAGGATTTTTACATATTTTACGAAGATATGACCCAAAGATTTTATGAGATTCTTTGGGGAATTTTCGGAATGACAGAAATATAGGCTGCTTCACAACCTAGGGCAAAAATTGACACATGGACATGACACATAGGCAAAACTGACGAGGTGGCGCCAAGTCATACCAATCCACCACAATTTACAAGGTTATGACCATCTATATTGGTCATGATCAGCTAGAAATAAGGCAGCGGACTAGTGTTGTCTGCTTTATGACCATTTCGTGTAAGGAAATTATGACCTTTCTGACCAAAATGGTCGCAATGGTTTAGGGTTTGGAGCCCCCCGAACAGCTTTTGACCAATTGGTCTAAAATGGTCATAGATTTATGACCAATTCTTCCAGGGTCACTGACAGAAGGTCATAAGTTGACATATTTCTTGTAGTGAAAGCGGACACCGCTATTTTGGTTGGTGCTCTTTTGATCTTGGGCGATCGGGTAAAATGTATTCCCATTTATCTCGTATCCTTTGTAAGTCAATACAGTCGAAGATGGTCCCCTGGACAACGAGTACAACTCATCACAAACAGTGTTGTCACCTCTAACACGTGTTTCCAACCAACTGCCGAAAGTCCTGATGTGTTCACATGTAATCCAGTCGTCACACTGCTCCGGGTGTTTGGAGCGCAGACTGTTCTTGTGTTCATCGACATATGGGTTCACCATGGTAGAGTTCTGTAGAACTGTGTAGTGTGCTTGAGACCAAGAATACCCATCCCTGCATATTATTGAGTCCCCTCCAAGCGTGCCTTTTCCAGTCAGTGTCCCCTCATACCGCGATATAGGGAGACCTATCTTCTTAAGGCCAGGAATGAAGTCAACACAAAACCCAATGACATCCTCTGTTTGATGGCACATGGAGATGCTTCCTTCTGGCCTAGCGCGGTTACGGACATTTTTCTTTAGGACTCCCATGAACCTCTCAAAGGGGAACATATTGTGTAGAAATACGGGCCCCAGAATGACAATCTCGTTGACTAGATGAACTAGGACGTGCGTCATGATATTGAAGAAGGATGGTGGGAACACCAGCTCGAAACTGACAAGACATTGCGCCACATCACTCCTTAGCCTTGGTACGATTTCTGGATCGATCACCTTCTGAGAGATTGCATTGAGGAATGCACATAGCTTCACAATGGCTAATCGCACATTTTCCGGTAGAAGCCCCCTCAATGCAACCGGAAGCAGTTGCATCATAATCACATGGCAGTCATGAGACTTTAGGTTCTGGAACTTTTTCTCTGGCATATTTATTATTCCCTTTATATTCGACGAGAAGCCAGTCGGGACCTTCATTCTGAGCAGGCATTCAAAGAAGATTTCCTTCTCTTCTTTGGTAAGAGCGTAGCTGGCAGGACCTTCATACTGCTTTGGAGGCATGCCGTCTTTTTCATGCAAATGTTGCAGGTCCTCCCGTCCCTACGGTGTATCTTTTGTCTTCCCATACACGCCCAAGAAGCCTAGCTGGTTCACGCAAAGGTTCTTCGTCACATGCATCACGTCGATTGAAGAGCGGACCTCTAGGTATTTCCAGTAGGGTAGGTCCCAAAATATAGATTCCTTCTTCCACATGGGTGCGCGTCCCTCAGCGTCATTCGGAACAAATAGTCCACCGGGACCCTTTCTAAAGATTACGTGTAAATCATTGACCATAGCAAGTACGTGATCACCGGTACGCATGGAGGGCTTCTTCCGGTGATCTGCCTCGCCGTTGAAATGCTTGTCTTTCTTTCGACATTGATGGTTGGTCGGAAGAAATCGATGATGGCCCAGGTACACATTCTTCCTGCATTTGTCCAGGTATATACTTTCGGTGTCAGCTAAACAGTGCGTGCATGCGTGGTATCCCTTGTTTGTCTGTCCTGAAAGGTTACTGAGAGCGGACCAATCGTTGATGGTTACAAACAGCAACGCGTACAGGTTAAATTCCTCCTGTTTGTGCTCATCCCACACACGTACACCGTTTCCATTCCACAGCTGTAAAAGTTCTTCAACTAATGGCCTTAGGTACACATCAATGTCGTTGCTGGGTTGCTTAGGGCCTTGGATGAGAACCGGCATCATAATGAACTTCCGCTTCATGCAGATCCAAGGAGGAAGGTTATACATACATAGAGTCATAGGCCAGGTGCTGTGATTGCTGCTCTACTCCCGAAAGGATTAATGCCATCCGCGCTTAAACCAAACCATACGTTCCTTGGGTCACCTGCAAACTCAGCCCAGTACTTTCTCTCGATTTTTCTCCACTGCGACCCATCAGCGGGTGCTCTCAACTTCCCGTCTTTCTTACGGTCCTATCTGTGCCATCGCATCAACTTGGCATGCTCTTCGTTTCTGAACAGATGTTTCAACTGTGGTATTATAGGAGCATACCACATAACCTTCGCAGGAACCCTCTTCCAGGGGGGCTCACCGTCAACATCACCAGGGTCATCTCGTCTGATCTTATACCGCAATGCACCGCATACCGGGCATGCGTTCAAATCCTCGTACGCACCGCGGTAGAGGACGCAGTCATTAGGGCATGCATGTATCTTCAGCACCTCCAATCCTAGAGGGCATACGGCCTTCTTTGTTGCATACGTACTGTCGGGCAATTCGTTGTCGTTTGGAAGCTTCTTCTTCAATATTTGCAGTAGCTTCTCAAATCCTTTGTCAGACACAACATTCTTTGCCTTCCACTACAGCAATTCCAGTACATACCGAGCTTTGTGTTGCCATCTTCGCAATTGGGGTACAACCCTTTTTTGTGATCCTCTAACATGCGATCATACTTCAGCTTCTCCTTTTGACTTTCGCACCGTGTCCTTTCATCAACAATGACCCCGCGGAGATCATCATCATCGGGCCCTGTTGCAGCATCACGGTATTCAGGGGGCACATAGTTGTCATCGTCCTCTTCTTCTTTGTTGTCTTCCATCATAACCCCTATTTCTCCGTGCTTCGTCCAAACATCATAGTGTGGCATGAAACCCTTATAAAGCCGGTGGTTGTGAAGGATTTTCTGGTCAGAGTAAGACTTCGTATTCCCACAATTAGGGCATGGACAACACATAAAACCATTCTACTTGTTTGCCTTAGCCACTTCGAGAAAATTATGCAGGCCCTTAATGTACTCGGAGGTGTGTCTGTCACCGTACATCCATTGCCGGTTCATCTGCGTGCATTATATATAATTATGTGTGTCAAAAGTAAGAAAATTAGACAAGTATCTATCTAAAGTAAGAATTGTTTTTCTTTCATAAGGAAGATAAGAACAAGAGCTTCACCACGGTGGTGCCGGCGACGAGATCAGCGTGGGCGATCGACGGTGGTGAAGACGGGGACAAGACGTGACGGACTGCTAAACCTATGCAAATCTCGGGGAAAATGGAGCTTGGAGGTCGAGCTTCAAGAGGAGAAAACTTAACTAGCATGGCTCGGGCATTTCATCGAACACCTCATGTGCATAGGAAGGTGAGCTAGAGCACCCAAATGCCCTCCCCTCGTCGGCCAAAAAAACAGAGCACTGTGGAGTGCTCTGCTCGCCGGCGAGGGGGTATATATAGGCAACTCATTTGTCCCGGTTCGTGGCTGGAACCGGGACTAAGAGCCATCCATCTGTCCCGGTTCGAGCCACGAACCGGGACCAATGTATGTGGGCCAGGAGCGAGGCCCATTGGTCCCCGTTCATGTCAGGAACCGGGACAAATGGATCCAGACGAACTGGGACCAATGCCCACGAGGCCCCGGCCAGGCCCCTGGGCGCACAAACCGGGACGTATGCCCCCCATGGGTCCCGGTTCATGACTGAACCGAGACTAATGGGCTGGCCAGGCCCCAACCAAAGCCCTGTTTTTTACTAGTTTTTACCACTGCGCCAAGGCTCCCCTTGAACTGGAATATATCTAACTATTACTTTTATGTTATCAAAGAGTAAAAAAGGTTGAGATTTAAGAGAAGAAATGAACAGTTAAGATTCGATGATTAAAAACACATCTATACTTTGGTTTAAGAGAGAGAGAGAAACAAAGTTGAATGCTTTTTCTGATTTGGGGACATATTGTAGGATGTTGACTCTTTTTGGATGCTTTTTTAAAGAACGTGGCCTATTTGGACTCTATAAGGATTAAGAACCATGAGAGATACATATGCACCTAAAAACACATATATGTTGCGTCCCTCCAAAAATACACAAGAGGTTAGATAGTGCCATGAGGATAATTGTGTGTGCTGTCTAACAGTCCAATACAAAGCTTCAATCATGTTGTGTATGAAGACAATGGCGGAATGCTCAGTTCTTAGTGGCATCAAATTATCCAACACATATATGTTAGAAAATATGTAAATGTAAATCTGAAGTGGAACACAAAAAAATGTAGAAGGAGAAAGAAAATGTAACTTACCATTTAGCATATAACTTATCCATATCCAAATATTTAAACACTACTAAAAAATCTAGCCATTCATATATATTAGTTATAAATTATGCATATGGAGCTTTATAATAGTGCTATCATACAATTTGGAGAAACCCTCCAAATATTTAAGGAGTACTGAAAATCTTGCTACACATATACTCCCTCAATAAACTAATATAAGAGCATTTAGATAACTACTTTAGTGATCTAAACTCTCTTATATTAGTTTACGGAGGGAGTACTAGTTATAGATTATGTATATGGAGCTTTATATCATAATGGTATCATATAATCTGCAGAAACCCTGATGCTAGAAGTCTATAATTTTGCATCCTTGTAATAATGTACATTGTACAAGTGGTTGAGGTCCTCTACTATTTTTTATGAACAGTAATATCACTGCCAGCTCCTCTACTGTGGGTTATGCAAGTAAGACATGTTACTTTCACTAAAGCTGGTAGCATATTTTCACAGCAATACATCAATGCAATCCTATCAGGAAACTTCATTGCATACGATCTATGGACCAGCCATTAAAAAGAATCCTTAGCACCATGGTCACACAGACTGACCAAAGGAGGCCACGCCAAGTAGGGACGGATAGGGCAGCCAAGTAACTCTCTTCTCTTGAAATGCTGGTTCAGCTCCGGTGTTTCGAGAGAGAAGGACATGAACCACTCAGGGGATTTGAACTGATCCATGAAATTCTTCCAGGGGCAAACAAAAAGGTATACAAAACCATTGAAAACTGCCAAAAGTCGCACCGAGATTGTATCTTCCGCTGAACAGTTGGTGACCTCCATAAAACTAGCATGCAACGGGAACATCTTGTGCAACACAAATCTCTCGACGTCATCATCGCCGGCTGCCAAGATCCAAACAGAAAGCGTATGTTCCTTCTCATTTATGAAACATAGCCTCCCATCCTTGGTCTAACCAATCTTAAATTTTGGATATGCCTCTCTCAAGGGTGCCAGTAGATCCATTCGAGAGAACTGAAAGGTATCTGTGTTGAGCACAAAATATTACTATGTGATAGTCCCCTCGAGTTCCCAACAGATAAACCCACCCACCGTGTCGGTGTACTAGAGTAGGGGTACCCTAGTATCCCGAACTTGTGCACGGGCAGTCGCAGCATCCCGCGGCAAGGCTTGCCGGGTGACCGCCAAGATCCTCCGTAGTTCCTTTGAAGACCATTCAAGAACAAAGTACTCAAACCAAGGCCTCGACAAGAGGAGCTGGCCGGGAAGGAAACAAAACCCCGGCAAGAGGAGCTTGCCGGGAAGGCCAACCAAGGCATGCCAAGAAAACTTGCCGCGACGCGCCACGTGTCCCGGCAAGGCCCGGTGAGCGACAAGCTCCTGAACACGACAAGACGACGACCGCGGCAAGGAGCTTGCCGCGGGAAACCCCCACTTCGTGCCCGCGCTCCAGCACACCCGCCAACGTGTCGCTCTAGGACCCTCCCAAGCACACGTGGCAGGAGGCCGTGCAGCTAGGGGTGCGCGGTGGCAAGCAGGCGCTGACAAGATAACCATCGTGGCAAACGGTGGCGTCCCTAGCGGTCCCTTTCGGTACTGTCTAGGCGACACAGACAGGCATTTACTGCCCTTGTCCCCTGCCGTCAGGGCTAGGTATGGTATACTGTAGCAGGTAGCTGTACCTACCGCAGCACCTTTCCATTTTTACCCTTTACCTCCGTTGCCACCTGTCGGTGAACCCATGAGCATATAAAAGGAGGCCCGTGTGCAACGTAGAGGGGGGGGGGGTTAGCCAGTTCAAACACTCAAGCTCGGTCTTGCTAGCTGCTGGTGTGTACTGTAGCACTCTGCGCTCCCGAGCTAGAAATCAATACAAAACCACAAAGCAGGAGTAGGGTTTTACGCATCCGTGCGGCCCGAACCTGGGTAAATCGCTCGCGTGCTTCGCCTCGATTTGCTCTTTGCACGATCTCCGCCCCCGCCGAACCAAAAGGGATCCGGCCCGCCGGTCCCATAGGTGCTCGTGGATCAGTACCCCGGCATCTTTGGCGCGCCAGGTAGGGGGCGGACGGATCGGCGGTCGGTGTAGCGCCGCAGCGTCAACCCCGCGGAGGTAGACGCCTGGCTGGGGCTCTCCGGAACCTGGCGCTGCGGCAGCGGCGGACGGATCGGCGGTCGGTGTAGCGCCTGGCGCTCCTGCGGCCTCAGGGCCGTCAGTGCGATCGCCGGACCCCTCGCCAGTTGTCGCGGCGTCGTTCAAGAAAGTTTCGCCTTGCCGGGAAGCAAACAACAGAAAAGCTAAGTTGCCAAAGTTTGAGCAATCAAATTTTTTGAATTTTAAGTTATCTCCCTTGAACGACCACACTTTGTATGGGAAACCTGTGCGCGGAGGAACCAACTCATAGCTAGTTGCGCCCTTACTTTGTTTCGAGTCCGCTCAACAACTTAAGTGAGCTGCTAGCGCCCTTACTTTGCTTCGAGTCCGCTCAGCAACTTAAGTGAGCCGCTAGCGCCCTTACTTTGTTTCGAGTTTGCTCAGCAACTTTAGTGAGCTGCAACTAGTTGCGACAAGGTTTCTTGCCGGTAGCGGCACCGCCAGCAGGCTGCTGACGTTCCGCACTCAGCGCTCGCGGCTCAGGTGCCTGCACCGGCAAGTTCCCTAAAAGCGTAGGGCAAAAACATATAAAGGAAGGAACCAAGTAAAGGGAGTAACGTTGCAACCATTGCCCACAATCAAGTTACATTACAAAGATAGCTTGTCGCAGCTCTAACAGATTGTTTTCATGACATGATGGGCAGCGACAAGAAAAGAAGAAATGAGCGGCCTAATCTACGCGATCGCCTTCGATCCGCTTGATCCCGCTCACCTTGTCCACAATGGGTGCGACAAGGGCCTTGAGCTCCTCCAGATCAGCTTCTGGCGGCAAAGACCTGAGTATGTTGGTGAGGCGGAGGCCCGGATTGCGGAAGGCCACCTTCATCAACACTTTCTCGAGGGCCCCTGCGTAGACCTTGCGCGACTCGTCAGCCAGTTGTTTGGGGATCCTCTCTCGGAGTCGCTGAAGGGCCGTCGCCACGCCCTTGAAGAACAGGACGAGCTTGGCGCTGGGTTGGAGGTTGTCGTCGGTGGAATACCCGAGACCCTCCATCCCCAGTTGCGCCAGCTCCTTGTCGATGTCCGTGGCAGCGTTCACAAGGCTCTCCGTCCAGTGCGTCACGGTCTCCCTGAAGGCGTTCTGGGCGGTGGCAGCGCTCTCCAGCAGTGCCTTGTCGGCCTTGATTTCCTCCTTCAAGGTCGCCTCCCGCTTCTTGGCGCCGTCCAGAGTCTTGGTCAAAGTGGTTAGCTTCAACTCAAGATCCACATTGGAGACCTTGGCGGCGCTGAGCTCCCTACCCTTCTCGGAGAGATCGGCCTCCAGCCGCGCCACCTTCGTCTTCAACTCCTCCTTGGCGGCCTCAGCGGCGGCGGCAGCGTCCTCCGCTTGCTTGAGGGCTCCGCCAAGCTTCTCCTCGCGCGAGGCAAGCTCCTCCTCGTGGGCGTCGAGATTGACCTTCCGCTGCGCCAGCTCGCCCTCCTCCGCGGCTAGCTTCACAGCGGCAAGTCGCTGGCGCTCTTCGGCTTCGGCCTTCTCGAGGAGGAAGGCCTTCTAAGCTTCAACGAGCCGCTCACGCTCCTCCGCCAGGGATCGGAGGGCTTCCCGGTGGAAACCCCCGAGCTCTTCCGCGCGCTTTTCAATGTCTGCCCCCGCCTTCGCGACAAGTGCCTCGCGGGACTCCAGCTTGGCCTGTCGTGCGCGGTAGAGCAACATCAACCTCCGCAGCAGCCGCTCTTCTTCGGGCTCGTTGCTGCTGCTGCTTGGCGCGTCGACCAGCGTCAACCCCGCGGAGGCAAGCACTTCTCCGTCAAAGATCTCCCCCTCGACCGGCGCTCTGGAGCCTGATGCCCAGGGAAGATTGATGAAGACGTCGTCGCCGGCCTTCAGGTAGACGCCTGGCTGAGGCTCTCCGGAGCCTGGCGCTGCGGCAGCGGCGGACGAATCGGCGGTCGGTGTAGCGCCTGGCGCTCCTGCGGCCTCAGGGCCGTCAGTGCGATCGCCGGACCCCTCGCCAGTTGCCGCGGCGTCTGCCTTGGCGGCCTCTGCTCCGGCGGCGTCGCCAACACCGGTCGCCTCGTCAGCGGCGACCTCGGTTTCCATCTGCTCCGCAGCGGGTGGATCTGACGACCGGGAAAGGGGGAAGAGTCAAGCAAAATCCAGCAAAAATTCAGGAGGATCAAGAGAAGAACCCAAGGGAAGTTTTGAAGCAAGAGAAGTACCTGCACTAGGTTCCGCAGTCATGGTCTCCGCCGTCGGGGGGCCACTGGCGTTGCCCCTCGCCGGAGAACCCTCCCTTGCCGGAGACTTCTCCTTTGCCGGAGATCCCTCCCTTGCCGGAGACTTCTCCCTTGCCGGAGACTTCTCCCTTACTGGGAAGCCCTCCCTCGCCGGAGAATTCTCCCTTGTCGGGGGATTTTCCCTTGGCTCCTGGTGAGGCTGCCCGGTTCCTACACAAGTCAATAAGCAGATATCAGCAAAGACAAGTACCCGAACGCGCCTCGCAGCAGAAAGTAAACCGTACACTTACGCTGGGGGCTGCCCTGGAGGAAAGTCGCCAGGTCCGGCAAGCTTGTCTCGGGCGCGCCACCTGCTGTCGCAGTGGGCCCGTCCTCGACGACGATCACCGCGGCCTTGGCTCTCTTTGCTGCCCTCTGAGCCAGAGTCCTGAGAAGGAACAAATTCGAAGCAAAGCAAATGAGATACAAGACAAACAGCAAGATTTGAAGAATTATAAGTACGACAAGAGAAGCTTACTCTTCTTCCTCTTCGTCGTCGGAGCTGAACGCGGAGAAGTCGAAGTCCGGCGCGCGCCCGGCGCGAGGAGGTGGAGGGGTAACTTCCCTTGGCCGCTTGGCAGGAGCGGTGGTGGTAGGCTGAGACGACCCCGCTCCGTCTGTCGGCGCGACGTGAGTAGCGGCAGGGACTGAAGCGCTGGTCCGACTCGACTCCGCTCTAGTTGCCGTCGCAGCATGAGGCGCTCCCGAGGCAACGGTGCTTGCCGCGGTAGAGCGTGTCACGCGGCGCGACGACTATTCACCCGCTTGCCGCTCCGCCACGTCACAGGCCTTGCGGAGACGCCTTCTTGGTGGGGATGGAGGCCCTGCTTCTGGTGAGCTGTCTGAAGACGAGGTGGAAGAAGAGTCGATTTGCAACGAGCCGCTCGTGTCCTTGGCGGGCTCGCTCGGCTCGGTGTCCTGCCCGGCAAGCCCCTTCTTGCCGGCAGCCTCCCCTCGCTCGGCACGGCTTGCCGCTTCTGCTGCATCGGCCTCCTCCGCAGTGAACCCGAACTCGCCCGCGGCTGCGGCTGCCGCTGCCTCCTCCAGCCTAGTGGCGATGAGCGCCATCTCCGCATCCGTGGTGTCGCGGGTGAGGCCGTCCTTCTCGTCGAGGCGGATTGGCACTTCCGCCAAGTCGTCGAAGAATTGTTGCACGACCTCGTCTGCGGGCTCCTGCCAAGTTGGCACAATCCTGTGCAAGTCGCACTCCGGCATCATTGCATGGATGCGGTCGAGAGCGGAATTGTTGCACAAAGGCACGACGCCCCCCGGCAACCTAAACACCTCGGGATGCTGGGGGTCATATTTGAACAGCTCCTGCAGCATCGCGTTGAGCTCCAGGACTGTGAAGTTGTAATTGAGGCCTGGCCGCAGCCTCATGATGTCTGCCGCGTTCTTGAACTCCCAAGTGGGCCTCCCCCGTTCCTACAGGGGGGCGATGCGGCGGCGAAGGAAGTCTGCGCCAACAGCGCCAACAGTAAGCCCGGCAAGCCTGAGGCGCAGGATCCTGGTGACGGCAATTCTCAGCCTGTCGTCTTCCGGGGCCATGTCGCTCCAATCGCTGCCGCGTGCTACTGGGGCTTTGCGCCGGGTGGTGAATGGCTGCGGATCCTCTTCGTCAATCCAGCACCAATCCGCTCTCCACTCCTCCCACTTGCCGCGGAACTCTCCCTCCAGATAGGTCTCCTTCTTGCCGGCCCTTGAGATCCAGGCAATCCCACCGGATAGAGGCTCTCCTCTCTCTACTCGGGGTATGAAGAAGTGGCGGAAGAGGGCTACGTTGGGAAGAACTCCGAGAAAGTTTTCGCAGAGGTGTGCGAAAACTGCCATTGTCAGGACGGCGTTGGGGGTGAAGTCAAGGAGATGGAATCCATAGGTGTTCATGATGTCGCAGAACAAACCTGAGAAGGGCGGACAGAGCCCGCAGTAGAAGAACAGAGCAAAAAAGGGGTATCCGTTCGGAGCCTTCTTCCAAGCAATGGCGGGGAGTACCTTTGTGCGCGGATGCGCGCGCGTCTCCACCGACCAGAAGAGGTAGTACTTCTCCCTCAGCTCCTTCGCGGCAAGCTTGGGGGGGAAAACTGCCCACTCCTTCCGCAGCACCGCGAGCCGCTGCGCCTCGGTCGACTTCACAGCCTTCCCCTTGTCGGCTTTCGGAGCCATGGTGGAAGCAGTGGAGGAGGCCGACGGCGTTGGTGATGCTGGCGACAATGGGGGGGCGGGGTGCTGCTCTCTCTCTCTGCTCTGGGAAGGCAAGGGAGCGGCAGAAGTTTCTGAGATTGGAAACAGCAACGGGCGAATGTGCGAACTGCCACCATTTCCTCTGCTTTTAGAGGGGGAGGGGGCGGACGTTCCGCATTTCTGAATAAAATAACCACCCACGATCTCGCCCACGACGCCGCGTTTGACGCGTGCCGTTTTGGGCGTGCGCGGTGGAAGCGGAGAGATATGCGGCGTGACCTAGGCCGCGCGTGTCCGTGCACTCTTTTGGGCCTGGCCCAACAGCGCTCGGCACCGTGTATGGTCCAGGCCCGGGGGCTCCTGTCGGTGTACTAGAGTAGGGGTACCCTAGTATCCCGAACTTGTGCACGGGCAGTCGCAGCATCCCGCGGCAAGGCTTGCCGGGTGACCGCCAAGATCCTCCGTAGTTCCTTTGAAGACCATTCAAGAACAAAGTACTCAAACCAAGGCCCCGGCAAGAGGAGCTGGCCGGGAAGGAAACAAAACCCCGGCAAGAGGAGCTTGCCGGGAAGGCCAACCAAGGCATGCCAAGAAAACTTGCCGCGACGCGCCACGCGTCCCGGCAAGGCCCGGTGAGCGACAAGCTCCCGAACACGACAAGACGACGACCGCGGCAAGGAGCTTGCCGCGGGAAACCCCCACTTCGTGCCCGCACTCCAGCACACCCGCCAACGTGTCGCTCTAGGACCCTCCCAAGCACACGTGGCAGGAGGCCGTGCAGCTAGGGGTGCGCGGTGGCAAGCAGGCGCTGACAAGATAACCATCGTGGCAAACGGTGGCGTCCCTAGCGGTCCCTTTCAGTACTGTCTAGGCGACACAGACGGGCATTTACTGCCCTTGTCCCCTGCCGTCAGGGTTAGGTATGGTACACTGTAGCAGGTAGCTATACCTACCGCAGCACCTTTCCATTTTTACCCTTTACCTCCGTTGCCACCTGTCGGTGACCCCTTGAGCATATAAAAGGAGGCCCGTGTGCAACGTAGAGGGGGGGGTTAGCCAGTTCGAGCACTCACGCTCGGTCTTGCTAGCTGCTGGTGTGTACTGTAGCACTCCGTGCTCCCGAGCTAGAAATCAATACAAAACCACAAAGCAGGAGTAGGGTTTTACGCATCCGTGCGGCCTGAACCTGGGTAAATCGCTCGCGTGCTTCGCCTCGATTTGCTCTTTGCACGATCTCCGCCCCCGCCGAACCGAAAGGGATCCGGCCCGCCGGTCCCATAGGTGCCCGTGGATCAGTACCCCGGCACACCGTCGTGTGGGTTGTGAACTTGAAGCCCTCAGGCACCAGCGTCGCAGTTTCCGAAAAAATCTGCTACTCCATGGTGTCCGATGAGAAGACAACAACGCGTGCCCAAGCCCATGAGTAGTCGTGACGGACACAAACCACACCGGATGACCTCTAACCCTCTCCTGGGAAGAGTGTGTGGAACTCGAGTGAAGTGTCGTCCAGCATGTCACGGTGCCCTTGGTGGAGAAACAGGGCCATCTTTTGGGGATCGTAGTAAGCTTCCTACTTGGTGCTTCGATTTCAGAGGGGGGTGTAGCTGTCATCATCGTACTCAAGCGAATGATCGGAGAAATCGATCCGCCACTCGGAAGCGTCATAGTCTCCGACTCCGAGGGGACCGAATTTGGTGGTAGTGGGGCGCCATGAGGGGGGAGGTAGGTACTACATTGTACATGTAGGGTGACAAGAAGACAGCGAGGAGCGGGGTGATGACCCACAAGTGTAGGGGATCTATCGTAGCCTTTTCGAAAAGTAAGAGTGTCGAACCCAATGAGGAGCAGAAGGAAATGATAAGCGGTTTTCAGCAAGGTATTCTCTGCAAGAACTGAAATTATCGTAACAGGTAGTTTCGTGATAAGGTAAATTGTAACGAGCAACAAGTAATGAAAGTAAATAAGGTGCAGCAAGATGTCCCAATCCTTTTTGTAGCAAAGGACAAGCCTGGAAAAACTCTTATATAAAGGAAAGCGCTCCCGAGGACACATGGGAATTATCGCCAAGCTAGTTTTCATCACGCTCATATAATTCGTGTTCGGTACTTTGATAGTTTGATATGTGGGTGGACCGGTGCTTGGGTACTGTCCTTCCTTGGAAAAGCATCCCACTTATGATTAACCCCTATTGCATGCATCCGCAACTATAACAAAAGTATTAAGGTAAACCTAACCATAGCATGAAACATATGGATCCAAATCAGCCCCTTACGAAGAAACGCATAAACTAGGGTTTAAGCTTCTGCCACTCTAGCAACCCATCATCTACTTATTACTTCCCAATGCCTTCCCCTAGGCCCAAACAATGGTGAAGTGTCATGTAGTCGACGTTCACATGACACCACTAGAGGAAAGACAACATACATCTCATCACAATATCGAACGAATACCAAATTCACATGACTACTTGTAGCAAGACTTCTCACATGTCCTCAGGAACGAACGTAACTACTCACAAATCATATTCATGTTCATAATCAGAGGGGTATTAATATGCATAATGGATATGAACATATGATCTTCCACCAAGTAAACCAACTAGCATCAACTACAAAGAGTAATCAACACTACTAGCAACCCACAGGTACCAATCTGAGGCTTTGGGACGAAGATTGGATACAAGAGATGAACTAGGGTTTGAGAGGAGATGGTGCTGGTGAAGATGTTGATGGAGATTGACCCCCTCCCGATGAGAGGATCGATGGTGATGATGGTGGTGATGATTTCCCCCTCCCGGTGGGAAGTTTCCCCGGCAGAACAGCTCCGCCGGAGCCCTAGGTTGGTTCCGCCAAGGTTCCACCTCGTGGCGGCGGAATTTCTTCCCAAAAGCTTGCTTATGATTTTTTTCTCGACGAAAGACTCCATATAGCCAAAGATGGGAATCAAAGGGCTGCCAGGGCGGCCACGAGGCAGGGGCGCGCCTAGGGGGGTAGGGCGCGCCCCCACCCTCGTGGACGGTGGGTGGCCCCCCTCTGGTACTTCTTTCGCCCAATATTTTTTTTATATTCTAAAACGTGCTCCCGTGAAGTTTCAGGACTTTTGGAGAAGTGCATAATAGGTCTCTAATATTTGCTCCTTTTCAGCAAGTCCACATACCCAACTATCATTTAGTCTTTCACAATTGCTAACACTCACACAATATTTATGGGTATGAAGTTTTAATCAGACACGGAGAAAGATAGGGGCTTATAATTTTGCCTCCCAACCTTTTACCTCAAGGGTAATGTCAACAATAATAGATCATGAAAACTCACATCCAATTGGCTATATATATCAGGATCTTTCCAACACAATGTGCTTGCCAAAGGATAAAATGTAAAAAGGAAAGGTGAAGATCACCATGACTCTAGTAAGAATTATACGACAAGAATAAAAGATAGGCCCTTCGCAGAGGGAAGTAGAGGTTGTCATGTGCTTTAAGGTTGGATGCACGAAATCTTAATGCAAAAGAACGTCACTTTACATTGCCACTAGTGATATGGACCTTTATTATGCAGTCCGTCGCTTTTATTTCTTCCACATCACAAGATCATATAAAGCTTATTTTCTCCACACTAATAAATCATACATATTTAGAGAGTAATTTTTATTGCTTGCAACGATGACAACTTACTTGAAGGATCTTACTCAATCCATAGGTAGATATGGTGGACTCTCATGGCAAAACTGGGTTTAAGGATATTTGGAAGCACAAGTAGTATCTCTACTTGGTGCAAAGAATTTGGCTAGAATGAGAGGGAAAGGCAAGCTCAACATGTTGGATGATCCATGACAATATAATTTATTTCAGATGTAAGAAAATATAACCCATTACGTTGTCTTCCTTGTCCAACATCAACTGTTTACATCTCATATTTTAATGAGTTCTCACAATCATAAAAGATGTCCAAGATAGTATATTTATATGTGAAAACCTCTATTTCTTTATTACTTCCTATTAATTGCAACGATGACCAAAACTATGCTTGTCAACTCTCAACAACTTTTATTCATCATACTCTTTATGTGTGAAGTCATTACCTTCCATAAGATCCATATGATCTCTTTATTTCTTTTTATTCTTCCCTTTTATTTTATTCACTCAAGATCATAGCAAGATAATCAAGCTCTTGACTCATCACTAATATTTATTATATAGCTCATGGAATCGATTACATAGAAGGATCATAAAGCAAAGCTCAAAACTAGATCATACTAAAATGGTAAAGATAAAAGTTGTGATGGTGATACGATACCGGGGCACTCCCCCAAGCTTGGCAGTTGCCAAGGGGAGTGCCCATGCCCATGTGTTTATGTCTCCTTCTTTGGATATGGTGACGTGATATTCTTGGCGATCGATGATGCCCTTCAGGATACGGTTCTCTTCTTCTAGCTTATTGACTTGCTGCTTGAGGTCCATTAGTTCCTTACAGAGCTTGCCCGTAACGGCTAAAGCTCCTTTTACCCAAGGATGTTGCATACCTGCGGGAGAACAAGTAACACTATTTTTTTCATATTTTCATAAGAAAGAAATCTAACATTGGAAGGGATGACCGAGTTTGGAATAGCTGAGCTATGTAGTTCCCCCATCATGAATCCAACTCGGAAATGAGAAGTAACTTCTTCATCCTCCTCCATGGCATCCATCCTTTTCAAGTCGGCCTCCATCTCTTCCTCAGTTGATGGCCCAAAGTGGCCAGCGTCGCTGTTTGCTCTTGGCCCCGGTGTCAGATGAGACACTCGACTCTCCCCGACTGACTCTTGAGAAGACATCTTGCTCTATATCTGCAGAAGAAAACAACTCGAAACAAAGACAGAGGATATTTGCGTGATACGGTGGTCAAAACCTTCGGGATATTATATAATGAATTTTTACCGACCAAAAGAAGTATCGTGCAAACGAGGCAGGGGGCGCGCCCAGGGGGTAGGGCGCGCCCTCCACCCTCATGGAAGCCTCGTCTCCTTTCCGTACTGCTTCTTATTTTCCTATTTTCTTAAATATTCCAAAACGGAGAAAAATTGCTATTAGAACTGTTTTGGAGTCGGTTTACTTACCGTACCACATACCTATTCCTTTTTGGAGTTTGAAACATTCCAGAAAGTGTCCCTTATGTACTCCTCCGGGTTATGGTTTCAATAACATTAGTTTCAACATTTATGGGATTACCTGAGATATCATGTTTGATTCTTTGACCGTTCACCACCCTCGGATTTGTGCCTTCGAAGTTGTTGATTTTTATGGCACCGGAACGATAGACCTCCTTGATGACGTAAGGACCTTCCCATTTAGAGAGGAGTTTGCCTGCAAAAAATCTTAAATGAGAGTTGTATAACAATACATAATCACTGAGGGAGTCCTGGATTAGGGGGTCTCCAGACAGCCGGACTATATCCTTTGGCCGGACTGTTGGACTATGAAGATACAAGATTGAAGACTTCGTCCCGTGTCCGAATGGGACTCTCCATAGCGTGGAAGGCAAGCTAGGCAATACGGATATGTAGATCTCCTCCCTTGTAACCGACTGTGTGTAACCCTAGCCCCCTCTGGTGTCTATATAAACCGGAGGGTTTAGTCCGTAGGAGAACATCATATCATAGGCTAGCTCCTAGGGTTTAGCCTCTACGATCTCGTGGTAGATCAACTCTTGTAATACTCATATCATCAAGAACAATCAAGCAGGACGTAGGGTATTACCTCCATCAAGAGGGCCCGAACCTGGGTAAACATTGTGTCCCCTGCCTCCTGTTACCATCCGCCTTAGACGCACAGTTCGAGACCCCCTACCCGAGATCTGACGGTTTTGACACCGACATTGGTGCTTTCATTGAGAGTTCCACTGTGTCGTCACCATAAGGCTTGATGGCTCTTTTGATCATCGGTAGCGATGCGGTCCAGGGTGAGGTTTTCCTCCCCGGACAAATCTTTGTATTCGGCGGCTTCACACTACGGGCCAATTCGTTTGGCCATCTGGAGCAGATCGAGAGCTACGCCCCTGGCCATCCGGTCAGATTCGGAAACTTAAACTACACTGCCGACATCCGCGGAGACTTGATCTTCGACGGATTCAAGCCTGTGTCAGGTGCGCTGCACAGTCACGACAAGCACGACGTAACTCTGCCGTCGGACAGTGTTCGGGAGATCGCATCTGCAACTACTCCGGCTTTTGATCCGGAGCAAATCGCGCCATCCAAGGACGGAGGGATAGACCCCGCCATGGAGGCCGCACTATCAGTGGCGATGGAGCCGGATAGTGACTTCACCCCTTACGAGAGCCGTGTTACCGAACCACTGGATTCGTCTCCGGCCACGGACTCCGAGCCGCCTGCATCCGTGCCTATCGAATCCGACTGGGCGCCGATCATGGAGTTCACCTCTGCGGATATCTTTCATCACTCGCCTTTCGGCGATGTGCTAAATTCATTAAGGTCTCTCTCCTTGTCAGGAGAACCTTGGCCGAACTATGTCCGGCTAGAATGGGATGCGGACGACGAAGAAATTTGCTGCCCACCCACCACCCACTTAGTATCCACTGTTGACGACTTAACCGACATGCTCAACTTCGACTCCGAAGACATCGACGGCATGGACGAAGATGCAGGAGACGAACAGGAAACAGCGCCCACAGGGCGCCGGACAGCCACTTCATCACATGACATATACATGGTGGATACACCCAAAGAAGGCAATGGCGAAGAGACAGCAGAGGATGGCCCCTCCAAGAAGCAACCCAAGCGCTGACCTCAGCGGCGCCGCTCTAAGTCCCGCCATAGAAAAAACAGCGATAACAGCGCAAGAGAAAATAACACTCCAATCGACTCTAGAGGAAACGACGACCACATTGCCCTGGCGGCAGAGCACGATGAAGCTGCAAACGGCGAACAAACTATGGATCCGACGTCCGAACACAGCGACGCCGAGGATAAACCTCATCAAACCCCCTCTCGGGGGGAAATAGTCCGGACGAAGATGCACACATCATCTCGGAAACACACATGGCGCAAGAGAACCTCCACAGAAGGCTTATTGCCACAGCGAGGAGTCTGAAGAAGCAGAAGCAAAGGCTTAAGGCCGGACAAAATACGCTCAAGAGCAGGTGGAACAAAGTGCTCGACAACGAAGAAAAGTACGGTGGAAGTTACCACACAAAGAGCTATCCAAAGCACAAGCTATTACCTGAATTCGATGATGAGGCCTTAGAGCCCACACAGCCAAAAAATGAAACGGCCAACCGTCCGGATCCACCACCTTGTGACCGCGATAGAGCGGCTAACAAAGTCGCACATAAGTCAACACACGATCTACGTGAGGACTTGTGCCAAGAGTCCGGTACGACCAAATCCATCTATGGATCTAGGAAGCGCGCTCCGACACAAAATCAAAACCGAATTCTACAACTGTCCGAATGCCATGGCACATCCCAATACAGGGGTGCCGCACACCCCCTATGTTTCACCGATGAGGTGCTGGACCATGAATTCCCAGAAGGATTCAAACCAGTGAACATAGAGGCGTACGATGGGACCACAAACCCTGGGGTCTGGATTGAGGACTTTATCCTCCATATCCCACTACTAGGGAAAACGTTATACACAGAACTTTAGCAGTAGCGCTTGTTAAAAGAGCACGCTACTGATAGATAGCAGTAGTGCGTGCAAAATAAGCGCGTTGCAGATGGACATATATCAGTAGCGCGTCTCACCGAAAACTCGCTACTACTAAAATTCCAATCACTTAGCCGATGGGCTACACATAGTAGTAGCGATCTTCCAAAAACCACGCTACCGCTAATAAACTTATAGCAGCGCGTTTATGTGTAAATCGCTACTACTAACGAAAAGAAAATGAAATGAAAAACGAATAGAGAAGTAAATGAAAATGAAAGAAATAGAAAAAGGAGAAAGGAAAAATATAAAATGTAAAGAAAAAAATGAAAAAGGGAAAAAATGATGAAGACGTAGCAGTAGCGCGCTCTCTGAAACGCGTTATAGCTTACTTAGCTATAGCGCATTTTCTGTAACGCGCTACCGTTACTTTTGACTTAAGCAAAAACGGTTTCCCCCCGGCCACCACTTCTCCCCCAAATCGATCCCTCGTTTTGCCGCCGTCGCCCCCACTTTGCCGCCGTCTCCTGTCGGCGTCGACGCCGCGCTCATCCTCATGGTCGCCGCCCGAGGCCGCCCAGCCTCACCGCCTCCACCTCTTGGGCCGCCCTCGACCTCATCGTCACCTCCCTCGACCTCACCGCCGCCACCCTCGACCTCACCGCCCCCGAGCCCGCCAAGACTACCGCGTCCCGATCCTGAGCCCGCCCACCCCGATCTACCTCCATCGCCAAGCACCTCCCCGCCACCGTCTCTTCCCTCTCTGTAAGCCCCCCAACCCATCCTTTTTAGTTAATAGATGTTAATGTTAAGTAGTAGATAATGTTGATGTTCTTTAGTTAGGGTAATAATAGACGATGTTAAGTAGTAGATAATGTAGATGTTAATTAGGATAGTAGAGTTTAGTTTAGAGTAAAGTTTAGTTCAGTAGTTAACTAAATATAATCTATATTTGGTTTTTGAATTGAGTTTGAGAGAGCATGTATGATTTGTGTAGATTTTGTTGAAGTGTCAAACGCTATAGGACATGCAAATTGAGTGGTCAGGATATATGCAAATTCCTCAATTTTGTTTGCCCATGTTTCGATTGTGCCCAAGTGGCCTTTTGTTGTTTCCAGGGAATGAAGCTGAGTGGCCTATGTTTTGCCGGAATGTTGATTCATTTCCGTTCTGGCAAATTTCAGGTTCTCGATTTGTCCACTTTTTAGCAAAGGTCATGCCAAAATTTTCCGTGAATTTCAGCATGACTTGTGCTACAAACTAGGACATATCGAGTGCCCGGGATTTGCCGCACTAGGAAGGAGTCAACGTTCCTGCAAAACATAGGCCATTTGTATGTCATTATTCATTTTATTAGGTCTAGAATTAATTTACTAGATTTAATCGTAGGAAACATGGCTAGCAACGATGAAGGACAGGGTTCTGGTGATTGCGACGACGTCTACCGGGCGGCAGACGAATTTTTTAGCCTTGCCGACGATCAACTGGTGGCATCGGGGACTGAGACCGACACGCAGACGGTGCTGAGACTAAGACCGGCGCTGAGACATAGACCGGCATCGAGACCGGCGCTGAGACTGAGGCCGGTGCTGAGACTGAGACCGGCATCGAGACCGGCGCTGCCTCGGGGAGAGGAGCCGGTGTAGAACCGAAATCAAAGAGGCAACAACTTCCTAACAAACTCAAGACTACTAGACTGGTGGTCACGGAGGTGGACGACGACAATTTTGAGCCAAAGGCGCCCGAGGAAGCACATCGATGCTACGGCAATCAAATAGGCTGCATCGTACGGACAACCGCCACCATCAACGATGAGAAACTACCGAAGATAGAAAATATGAGGAGCTCCCTCCTAAAGAAGTTTCACCAGATATTCTTGTTCCCGGGCCGGAATGAGAAGGATTATGAAGATCCAGATGAGGACCCGGCAATGAAGAAGATAAACAAACACGCCATGACCAAGTTTAGCAACACGTTGGCCGCCTGGAAAAATCGAGTGAAAGCAAAGATCATCGACAAGAAGGAACCCTACTCCGAGATTGTAAAGGATAATCCAACAATCACGGAAGAGCAGTTTCAAATATTCAAGGAGGCTTGCGAGGCCGAAGCTGCCAGAAAAAAGTCTCGGTACATGAAGGGGCTTCAAGAGAGGAACATTGGGTGCCACCACCTCGGAAGCCGTGGTTACGGCGGAAAGAGGTCCAAATGGGCCAACGAGGACGCGGAAGCCGCGAGTCTTGGCATCCCAGACCCCTTGGCAGATTTCACCGTCCCGCAGGAGCGTGACGTCCTCAGGGCCCGGCAACGTTGGGACCCACTGAAGAAGGTTTACAAGACAACACCGGTCATTACGGAGTTCATGAGACTGCTGGTAATTTTAGTTTCTGATTAATTCGACTGCACACATTAGTCATATTTGTAAATGATCCTTGTGCCTTTTGCAGAGAGAGCAGCACCGGATTGCGGCCGAAAGCGACTCGCTATCTGAGGCATTGGCGAGGCCCAAGTGGGACACTCCATTCAACCGGGCGTTGAACATATTGAAACGACAACTGGTGGATACTCGACTGTCGTATGGACGCATGCACGGCGTCGGAGACGGCGCCACGTGGAAGAAGTACTACCGTGAGACCACAGAGGAGAGAAAGGAAAGACGGAGGTTAACTGAAGAAAACATCGACAAGAAGGTTGAGATAGCGGTTGAGAAGAAATCATCTCAGACAGTCGCAACAGTGGTAGCTGCCGCAAAACAGGTGGTTGCAGATTTGTCTACTTCCTTGGTGACGGGCGTTATCACTTGGACAAGGCAAAATCCAGAAAAAAAATGCAGAGGACTTTCCCCTTGCCGACTTCTTGGGGAGCAGCTTGACTAGCGTTGCACCAACACCTGCTCCCGCACCTGCTCCCTCACCTGCTCCCGCATCGGACGTGCTCGGTGGTGCTTCGTCTTTGGCTGAGCTCGACGCCCTCACGGTATCTGTCACACCGGCCCCCTTCAATATAAATGTATAATCTCCCGTTTTCGTTGCCTTTTGGATGTCTCACGTCGCAGACTTTTCTTTGCAGGCCGACGAAACCCCGTGCACCATATTGTACACCATCGGTGACCAGAAGGTGGACGTGGGGAAGGCGACGATAATGAAGCCGAAGGAACCATTGTTCCACAGCCGGCCGATCCCCCCGAACGTCTTCAAGGTTTCCGTGGCCAGTGTCAAACCAGGCCACGAGAATTTGCATCCTCCAATACTAGCGGGGGATGACGACGAGACACCGCGGCGGCTTGGTGATTGTTGCAATGGGTGGGTCCTGTTGTGGCCAAAGAGTCTGCTTCGTCTGGAGGCGGCCGGGAGCACACCCACGAGCACGCAGCCTCAGCAAGGTATGAACATCAACACCCCACCTACCCAATTAGCGTCGGGTGCCGGGTTGGGTGATAGCGGACGGGGTAAGGAGGAGGCTCCATTAGTCGCTGATGACGTCGCCATGGATGAGGATGAGGACGACGATGGCGCTGAACAGTATGTCTGTACTGGCGCCTCCTCAGGACGACCTTCCGGTAGTAAAGAAGTCTAGGAAGAGAGTGAGGAAAGGCAAAAACGCTGATTCTATGATCCAGCCGCCTCAGCAGCCTCGGCTTCAGGACCGTATAGATATCCCCGATGCGGATAAATGGCATATCCCCGGTCAACCAATCCTACCTGCAACAGCGCTATGGGCCAGATTCGGCGATCTAAGGAGACTTCATGATGATGTGCTGCGGGTAGAGAAAGGCCTCATCGCCTCGAAAGATCCAGGATACCCACTCTATGTGGTTAACGTTCCGCGGCAAATATCGTACGTCGACAGCTTCCCCGCGGATAAGTTCTTGCTCCGATTCGATTACATAGTCGACATGTTCCACGTGAAGTAGCTGGATTTTACGTTTGTCCGCCTTTATGCCTTGCACATGAACTACATCATCGGGGTTGAGCAGATATCTAATATCTGTGTCGCTGACCTGTACTACATGCATGAGGGCTTCTTGGGAGTCTGCGCAAAGCACCGTGAATAGGCGAGGGATTACATCGTCAATTTCATGCTCGCCAATAAGGACAATGAGGCGATTCTCGTGCCTTATCATCCCGTGTAAGTCATCCACGCTGCTATCCTTCCTTCGATTTCAATCATTCATTTGCACGGCGGAGGCTAATTAATTTGAGGTGTACTTATTTTGCAGAGCGGCGGGCGCGCCGTCCTCATCATCCTCTACCCCGATTCACCCATGCTCTTTATTTGGACTCGTCGAAGAACATTCACAAAAAGGATTACACCCACATCAAGGATGTTCTCGACAGTGCTATGTTTTACTACCAAGCAAGGGGTGGAGAGGTCAGGGACAAGAAGACAAGGGGCGGCAGGGCCGCCTTCGGCCATAAGACCGACTTCTACTGCATCCAGCAACCGAACGATTCTCTTAATGATGGATTCTATGTCCTACACCACATGCTGGAGTACAGGCGGGATCACCAGAACCTTCGCATGTCACCTAGATCCGGCGATGCCCATATTCTGCAATGGGCAAAGGACATAGGAGATATCGAGGATCATCGACTTCGAGCTGAGTTCTATAACATCCAGCGCGAACTTTCCCAAATCATCATGAAGGAGGTCGTCGGAAAAACAGGGATGTTCTACGGAGAAGGACAAATGTCACGGGAAGACGTCCGAACATGGATAGCCTCTCAGCGTCTCGACATGAAGCCTTTCACTAAGCTCGAGGACTATCTCCCTAACTTGGATGGATGGAATGACATGTTGGAGTGATTGTCGATATATGACAATGTGTTCGTTTAGTCCATACTTTCCGTATGAAAAACTTTGAGTTATGCATGGTGAAACTTTATTTGTGATGTAATTAAACCGTCCTCCTCCTCGACTAGCGAAAATCACTCTAGTTAGGGCATTTTGGGGTACGATGAACTTTGTTATTTATGCTTATTATATGTTGTTTCTATTTTTGCCAAGTCTGTCTCTTTCTGTTGCTCAACTATATATGTTGCATATCATCGACTCATGTGACGATGCAGGTGCATAGATCATAGATGGCGAAGAAGTGCTACGCCAGGAGTATATATAAGACAAGTGGCCGGAGTGTCAGGCCTAGGTGGACTGGTTTCGAGCGAGATGCAGTAGTTAGTTTAGGTTCACACTAATGCGAGAGAGGGATACGAACTCATGTACTCAAAGTGATAGCTCTTCTCGCGTATATCATTGTTTAGATGGATGACGATGTATTTGCAAGTAATCAAGACTTGTATCGCTATTTTCGAGATGATGACGAGAGACTACTTTGTGTTGGATGATGATTATGATGATGACATGATTTGATAAGACTAATTGTATGCATATGCTATGATACATTTGTATGTGTATGATATGCTAAAGATTATTGTATAAAGCCTATTCAAATACAAAACAAATATGCAGGGAAAAAACTAATAAAACTAGTAGTAGCGAGGGGGGGAAATTTGTTGGGTTTCGTAGTAATTTCAAAATTTTCCTACGCACATGCAAGATCATGGTGATGCATAGCAACGAGAGGGGAGAGTGTGATCTACGTACCCTTGTAGATCAACAGCGGAAGCGTTGACGCAACGTAGAGGAAGTAGTCGTACGTCTTCCCGATCCGACCGATCCAAGCACCGTTACTCCGGCACCTCCGAGTTCTTAGCACACGTACAGCTCGATGACGCTCCCCGGGCTCCGATCCAGCAAAGCTTCGGGGATGAGTTCCGTCAGCACAACTGCGTGGTGACGATGATGATGTTCTACCGACATAGGGCTTCGCCTAAGCACTACAACGGTATGACCGAGGTGGAATATGGTGGCAGGGGGCACCGCACACGGCTAAGGAACGATCACGTGGATCAACTTGTGTGTTCTAGGGTGCCCCCTGCCTCCGTATATAAAGGAGCCAAGGGGGAGGGTGCGGCCAGCCAAGGTGGGCGCGCCAAGGGGAGTCCTACTCCCACCGGGAGTAGGACTCCTAGTTGGACAAGGATAGAGGGGAAAGAGGAGGAAGAGAGGAAGGAAAGGGGGGGCGCCGCCCCCCTTCCCTTGTCCTATTCAGACTAGGAAGGGGAGGGGCGCGCGGCCACCTCCTGCCTCCTTCTCTCTTCTCCCTCAAGGCCCATGTAGCCCCAATAAACCCCCGGGGGGGTTCCGGTAACCCCCCGGCACTCCGGAAAAATGTCGATTTCACCCGGAACGATTCCGATGTCCAAATATAGGCTTCCAATATATCGATCTTTATGTCTCGACCATTTCGAGACCCCTCGTCATGTCCGTGATCACATCTGGGACTCCGAACTAACTTCGGTACATCAAAATGCATAAACTCATAATAACTGTCATCGTAACTTTAAGCGTGCGGACCCTACGGTTCGAGAACAATGTAGACATGACTGAGACAAATCTCCGGTCAATAACCAATAGCGGGACCTGGATGCCCATATTGGCTCCTACATATTCTACGAAGATCTTTATCGGTCAGACCGCATAACAACATACGTTGTTCCCTTTGTCATCGGTATGTTACTTGCCCGAGATTCGATCGTCGGTATCCAATACCTAGTTCAATCTCGTTACCGGCAAGTCTCTTTACTCGTTCCGTAATACACCATCTCACAACTAACATATTAGTTGCAATGCTTGCAAGGCTTATGTGATGTGCATTACCGAGAGGGCCCAGAGATACCTCTTCGACAATCGGAGTGACAAATCCTAATCTCGAAATACGCCAACCCAACATGTACCTTTGGAGACACCTGTAGAGCTCCTTTATAATCACCCAGTTACGTTGTGACGTTTGGTAGCACACAAAGTGTTCCTCCGGCAAACGGGAGTTGCATAATCTCATAGTCATAGGAACATGTATAAGTCATGAAGAAAGCAATAGCAACATACTAAACGATCGGGTGCTAAGCTAATGGAATGGGTCATGTCAATCAGATCATTCACCTAATGATGTGATCCCGTTAATCAAATAACAACTCTTTGTCCATGGTTAGGAAACATAACCATCTTTGATTAACGAGCTAGTCAAGTAGAGGCATACTAGTGACACTCTGTTTGTCTATGTATTCACACATGTATTATGTTTCCGGTTAATACAATTCTAGCATGAATCATAAACATTTATCATGAAATAAGGAAATGAATAATAACTTTATTATTGCCTCTAGGGCATATTTCCTTCAAAATTTAGCAGTAGCGCCGCCTTACCAGTAGCGCTTCTAAGTAAACAGCGCTGCAGATAATATCAGCAGCGCCCTTTTCTAAAGAGCGCTACAACTATTCATGTATAGCAGTAGCGTGGGACAACAGGCGCTACTGCTATACGTTAGTTGTAGCGCCGGTCCCCGCGCTACTAATAGGCCCAAAACCCGCGCTGCTGCTAGGCTTTTCCCTAGTAGTGTCCATATGGCTCGTGGAGACGATCTCCACGCCATCAAATACTTGCCTCTCAAGCTTAAAGGACCAGCTCGGCACTGGCTGAAAAGCCTCCCCGAAAACTCAATTGGAAGTTGGGAGGAGCTCGAGGACGCTTTTCAGGCTAATTTTCAAGGGACCTATGTCCGACCTCCGGATGCAAACGATTTAAGCCATATAATTCAACAGCCCGGAGAGTCCGCCCGAAAGCTTTGGAACAGGTTTCTCGCTAAGAAGAACCAAATCGTCGACTGTCCGAACGCTGAAGCCTTAGCAGCTTTCAAAGACAGTGTTCGAGACGAATGGCTTGCCAGACACCTCGGCCAAGAAAAACCGAGAACAACGGCAGCCTTAACAAGCCTCATGACCCGCTTTTGCATGGGCGAAGATAGCTGGTTAGCCCACAGTAGCACCAGCGACCCAAGCACATCCGAAGTCAGGGATGCCAATGGAAAATCATGACACAATAAAAACAAGCGTTGAAATAAAGAAGATAGCCATGATAATACGGCGGTCAACGCCAGATCAGGGGCTCTCGACCAAGTCAGCGGAAAAAGCCTTTCAAAGGCAGTAGAGATGGACAGTCTGGCCTAAACAAGATTCTTGACAAACTATGTCAGATTCATGGCACCCCCGATAAACCTGCAATTCACACCCACAGAGAATGCTGGGTCTTCAAGCAGGCCGGTAAGCTAAGCGCCGAACACAGGGGGGAGACACCAAGCGAAGACGAGGACGAACCTCGCCAGCAAAGCACTGGAGGACAGAAAAAATTCCCACTAGAGGTCAAAACTGTAAACATGATCCATGTGACGAAGAGGAGAAGCAAGTATGCACTCCGAGACACACGAGTCATAGAGCCCGCCACCCCTAGGTTCAACCCCTGGTTGGCCTGCCCGATCACTTTTGACCGCGGGGATCACGCGACAAGCATCCGACATGAAGGATTGGCTGCCTTGATGTTAGACCAAATAATAAACGGATACCATCTCACACGCGTCCTCATGGATGACGGCATTGGTCTAAATCTGATATATCAGGACACAGTCCGCAAAATGAGGATAGACTCGACACAAATAAGCCACAGTAATACTACCTTCAAGGGAGTAATACCAGGCCAAGAGGCCCGCTATACGGGCTCTCTATTGCTAGAGGTTGTATTCGGTTCTCCCAATAACTTTCGAAGTGAAAGGTTAACTTTCTACATCGCTCCATTCCGAAGTGGCTATCAAGCACTACTCGGAAGAACGGCTTTTGCTCGTTTTAATGCAATACCGCATTATGCTTCTCTCAAGCTTAAGATGCCCGGTCCACGTGGCACCATCACAGTTAGCGGAAATACTGAGCGTTTTCTATGCGTGGAAGAGTGTGCGGCGGCTTTAACAGCCGAGCACTAGGCGGCCTCACCAACCAGAAAAAATGACAGGTCGTCTAGACCACGGGCACGGTTAGACGAGTCCGGTGCACCATTACATATACATGAGATTGGTTTGATGATCAAACCCTCCTCGACGGTACCAGGGGCTTCCCACGTGTAATCAGGGCTAGTCCGGCTCAACTTGACTTATCTTGAATTTTAATAGTTCATTGATAATAAATTTTTTGGCACGGCAACTTTCACCTAAGTTCTTCTCTTTTACAGATGACAATCGTGCTACACCCGTCTAGGACACGGTACAACAAAGACACAGGCACAGACGTGCAGCAGGGACTCGCTCAAAGGTTTCTTTTCAGATTAAGACCCTGCATAAACCTTTTTTACTGTCTCTTGTTGTTCACATCCTCCGGATACTCAATACAACCGAGAAGGATGCTGACGTTATTGGCATGTGTCCACGTCAGGATATTGCACGTACCTGGACACTCGGGGTTTATTATTAAGGGCCTCGTTTAGCCCAGCATATGTTATAAAGACTGAATACCTTAGGGAGTGTTCGGCGTCGCGAGTTTGGCCTTATATGCATCAGCTCCGAATCATTTCTTTGGTCAAACGTTGGGTTTCCCCGGATCCCATGTTTTGGTACCTTACTTTCTACTATATCGGCTAAGGTAGCACTGGGAGAACTACTGCGATTGTGCCCTGGTTCATCCGGATGAGCACCTCAGTAGAGAAAGCCGAAAACTGACTGTCATGATAAAGCGCAAGACTGGTCAGCCACTCGATGACTCAACGAAATCTTCGGGATTCCTTCGCATTAACGAAGGGCCGTTTCCCGGTCATGTACGTACGTGCCCCATATTCGGACGAGCGCAGAAGTACCAGGGGCTATATAGTAGCCCCGCCGTCAAACTCCTATGGCTAAGTGAAAGTGTTAAAGCAATATAGTCCAATTGCCTCGTTCACTGCGCTACCAGCTCCTTAATGGACCAAGACGTTGGATCAAGTGTGAATACGTGTTTTTTGCAAACACCCCCGCATTATATGCATGGGGGCGGAAGCCGACGACTGCAAACTTTCAGGTTATATACATATCTACATAAACGGCCGCACAGGAGGCACCATAATACTTTCAGGCAAAAGTATAAACAAAGCCTTGATAACTCAATAAAACATTGTTTTTACAATGGGAGTACATGTCACTAGAACATAATATTCTTTGAGCACTGAGCCTCTATCGAACGAGCGCCTTCAAGAACTTCTTCAAAGTAGTGCTCGGCAGCCACTCAGCCCACGGCCGAACCCTGTGTTGCAATAGTGGTGGCCTCCATCTCTGCCCAGTATGTCTTGACACGGGCAAAGGCCATTCGCGAACCCTCTATGCACGCCGACCTCTTCATAGCATCGATGTGCGGCACAGCACTAAGGAATTGTTGCACTAAACTAAAGTAACTATTCGGCCTTGGCCCTCCTGGCCACAGATGATCCACAATAGACCTCATGGCAAGTCTGGACAACCTATGGAGCTCGGCCCACACGGTCATTTGCTCATTCAACAGCAACGGACACACTGGAGCATGGAACTGTGACCAGAACAACTTTTCCACTTCGCGATCTTTTTGATCCTTGAAGTACTCGGCCGCATCAGGAGCACTTGCCGCCAAATCCACGTAGGCGTCCGCAGAACTCTATAGTTGATCAAGAGGAGCATACTTCGGATCTCTAAACTTAGTCCGCAACAAGAAGGGCTTCCCAACCACGATATCCGTAGCTTGACGCAGCTCCTCCTTCGCCGCTTTGATTTTGGAGCGGGCTTCCTTGGCTGCTACCATGGCCTTCTCTAGGTCCGTCGCCCTCGCTCGGCTTTCTTTTTCAAGAAGCTTGTAACGGTCAGCGGCATCTTTTAACTCAACGGCCATCTTGGCTATTCTTTCCTTGCTCTGGCCGTGCGCGGCCTGTTCGGCCATCAGCTCTTCGACCGCCTTTAGAGCGGCCGCATCGCTATTCCTTGCTTGTTCCTTGGCTCGGGCAAGCTCCGCCCGAAGGATCTCCACGGTGGTAGCTCCATCTGCAGTCAAAACATATTAAAGATACTGGCATCATGCTCCTCTCGCTATATGTTGATCACCGGAGAAATCACTTACCCTGTGCCTCGTCAAGCCGCTTGTTGACAAGCACGATGTTGGCATCTGCCGCATCAAGTTGCCGCTTTAGCTTGGCAAACGCATCAGTCCGGCTAGCCACCGGAGCTTTAGCCACCTGCACATAAAGGCGGTCTGGTTATTACCTGGGACTATGATCCTCTGCTTGCCGCCGTTTTCGACGACAACCAGAGTCTCAGGGCTACTATCTACATAGGGCACACCTAACGTGTGCGGTACTGTCAAAAACATACACTATTTCATGTACCTCAAAGCCTTTCAGCAGACTCATAAAAGCTTCATGCAATCCGCTTTCAGCGGATGAAATCCTTTCAATTACCATACCCATTAGCGTACGATGCGCTTCTGAGATGGCCGCTTGTTCCAGAAGATCCTTCAGTGCATCCGACCGCACATTGTACGGTTCCGGACTCTTTATGTTGCTCTCTTTAGGAGACGAATACTGAGGACTCCGGGTAGCCAAAGGATTACCCTCTGGCCTTGGCGGATCAGGAGAGACCCTCCACGACGACACTTCAGGGTCGCCCGCCTCATGAGGCGGGGTGGCAGGGGGAGGTGTTTCGCTCTCCATCATCTCTGGAAGAAGATCCCCCGAAGACGAACTCTGTTGAGAAGGGCTACGATCCGAACTACAAGATATAAGCTTCGGTTATTGTCTTCAGAAGTAAGGTAGGACACTTTCACTATAAAGTACTTTTTGATTACTTACAGTTCGGTAGCGGGCTGATCCCCTTGCGGACATTGCACGGCAAGAGTACCCTCCGAAGCAGGACCCACCGGCGAGGATTTCTTCCCCCGTTTGGAAGCCTTTGTTTCCGGATCTTCAGAGGTGCTCCTCTTCCTTCCTTGGGGAGAGGGAATGTCAGATTCTTCTCCCTGGTTATCCTCCTTCGCGGAGGTGCTAATTCCCCTGCCTGCAGCCTCTTTATTCCCCCCTTCATCTTCCTCTGAGGGCACCTAATAAGGCGCCGGCTCGAGCATTCTGTCCAGTACTGGATTGGCCAAGCCTTCGGGAAGGGGGGGCGAACACCTGATCATCTTTGCCTTTGTTATCCAGTCCTGGTCAAAGAGTGAATTTTCAGAATGATGTCATGATAAATAAAAGGACAGTGTGTTCAGCCATGGGATTACTTACTTGGGTATCAGGGTGGTTGCAGCTCAGACCCGCATCCTCGGTGGTGTCCGGACACTCTATTTGGGGTCCGAAGAACAATTTGTGCATCTCTTCAAGCGTCATGCCGAGGAAGTGCTGAATAGTTCGCGGTCCTTCTGGGTTGAATTCCCACATACGGAGGGGTCGACGTTTGCAAGGCTGGACTCGACGAACTAGCATAACTTGCATTACCACAACCAGGCTGAAATCTCTCTCAAAGAGATCTCGGATGCGGCTCTGCAATATCGGCACATCCTTTGCTAAACCCCAGCTCAGCCCCCTGCTGATCCATGACGTCAGTTGTGGTGGGGTGCCCGAGCGAAAGGCAGGGGCGGCTACCCACTTGGCACTTCGGGGAGCTGTGATATAAAACCACTCCCGCTGCCACAAACTAGACACCTCTGGGAAGGAACCCTCTGGCCATGGAGCGTCGTCACTTTTGCTTATTACGGCACCTCCGCACTCTGCATGTCGCCCCTCGATCATCTTTGGCTTCACATTGAAGGTCTTGAGCCACAGGCCGAAGTGAGGGGTAATGCGGAGGAAGGCCTCACATACGACGTTAAACGACGAGATGTGAAGGAGGGAATCCAGGGCTAGATCATGGAAATCCAGCCCATAATAGAACATGAGCCCCCTAACAAAGGGATCCAGAGCGAGGCCTAGTCCCCGGAGGAAGTGAGAGATGAACACAACACTCTCGTTGGGTTCGGGAGTGGGGATGACCTGCCCTCGGGCGGGCAGCCTGTGCGAAATTTCGGCAGACAGATATCTAGCCTCTCTCAGCTTCTTGATGTCCTCCTCTGTGACAGAGGAAGGCATGCACCGACCTTGGAGGTTGGATCCGGACATGGCTAAAGGTCCGAAGCGCCTGACCTGAGCTTGGGGTGTTGGAACTCGAGGCGGGGGAGGGATTCGATTGAGCACGAGAGGAAAACAGGACAGGTCTTGGCATCTTTATAAAGAGGGTGAATATCAAGCATCCTCCTCGCGCCCGTTTTGGACTCACCTAAAATCGAGGAGTCATGCCAACAGGCACGAGTGGGTTACCCACATCCATATTGATGAGAATCCTGTAATAAGGGGGACACGATCTCTGCTTCGACAAGACGTGTCAAGAAAACCGCCACACAATATGTGCAGTGCTGGCTGGGAAAAACGGTTCGGATAAGGACCGGGTCATGACATGACGTCGTGCTGTCAAAACGTGTCAGCAGATTGGATTTGTGGAAATATTATTCTCTCTACGGTAGTATGTGGAACTTGTTTTGCAGAGCCGGACACTATTTTGGTGTTCAAAATCTTCTATGGAGTATTCGGAGGAGGAACCCACATTGCAATGCCGAAGACAATACTGCGCGCCGGACTCATCGTCATTGAAGCCTGGTTCAAGGGTTACTGAGGGAGTCCTGGATTAGGGGGTCTCCGGACAGCCGAACTATATCCTTTGGCCAGACTGTTGGACTATGAAGATACAAGATTGAAGACTCCGTCCCGTGTCCGGATGGAACTCTCCTTGGCGTGGAAGGCAAGCTAGGCAATACGGATATGTAAATCTCCTCCCTTGTAACCGACTCTGTGTAACCCTAGCCCACTCCGGTGTCTATATAAACCAGAGGTTTAGTCCGTAGCAAAAAATACAATCATATCATAGGCTAGCTCCTAGGGTTTAGCCTCTATGATCTCGTGGTAGATCAACTCTTGTAATACTCATATCATCAAGAATAATCAAGCAGGACGTAGGGTATTACCTCCATCAAGAGGGACCGAACCTGCGTAAACATCGTGTCCCCTGCCTCCTGTTACCATACGCCTTAGACGCACAGTTCGGGACCCCCTACCCGAGATCGGCTGGTTTTGACACCGACAATCACCTACATTAAACTCACATTTTTGTATCCTTTTATCATTCCATCTTTTAACTTTTTCTTTAAACAGTTTGGCATTTTCATAAGCCTGGGTTCTCCATTCATCAAGTGAGCTAATGTCAAAAAGCCTCTTCTCACCGGCAAGTTTGAAATCATAATTGAGCTCTTTAATGGCCCAATATGCCTTATGTTCTAGTTCAAGAGGTAAGTGACATGCCTTTCCATAAACCATTTTATACAGAGACATACCCATAGGATTTTTGTATGCAGTTCTATAGGCCCATAATGCATCATCAAGTTTCTTGGACCAATTCTTCCTAGATCTATTAACAGTCTTTTTCATAATTAATTTGAGCTCTCTATTACGTAGTTCTACTTGCCACTAGACTGTGGATGATACGAAGATGCAATTCTATGATTAACATCATACTTAGCAAGCATTTTACGAAAAGCACCATGAATAAAATGTGAACCACCATCAGTCATTAAGTATCTAGGGACTCCAAATCTCGAAAAAATAACTTCTTTAAGCATCTTAATAGAGGTGTTACGATCAGTGATACTTCTCCAACGTATCTATAATTTTTGATTGTTCCATGCTATTATATATTATGTTTTGGATGTTAATGGGCTTTATTTTTACACTTTTTATTATTTTTGGTACTAATCTATTAACCCAAGGCCTAGTGCAAATTGCTGTTTTTTGCCAATTTCAGTGTTTCGAAGAAAAGGAATATCAAACGGAGTCCAAACGGAATGAAACCTTCAGGAGCGTGATTTTTTGGAACAAACGTGATCCAGAGGACTTGGAGTGGGCGTCAAGAAACAACCAAGGAGGCCACGAGGCAGGGGGGTGCGCCTACCCCCCTAGGCGTGGCCTCCCCCCTCGTGGCCCCCTCATGGCTCAACCGACCTACTTCTTCGTCCTATATATATATATATATATATTCATATACCTCGAAAACATCCAAGAGCACCACGAAACCCTATTTCCACCGCCGCAACCTTCTGTACCCAAGAGATCCCATCTTGGGGCCTTTTCCGGAGCTCCGCCGGAGGGGGCATCGATCACAGAGGGCCTCTACATCAAATCCATGGCCCCTCTGATGATGTGTGAGTAGTTTACTTCAGACCTTCGGGTCCATAGTTATTAGCTAGATGGCTTCTTCTCTCTCTCTTTGGATCTCAATACAATGTTCTCCTCGATCTTCTTGGATATATATTCGATGTAACTCTTTTTGCAGTGTGTTTGTCGAGATCCGATGAATTGTAGGTTTATGATCAAGTTTATCAATGAACAATATTTGAATCTTCTCTGAATTCTTTTATGCATGATTGGTTATATTTCCAACTCTCTTCGAATTGTCAGTTTGGTTTGGCCTACTAGATTGATCTTTCTTGCAATGGGAGAAGTGCTTAGCTTTGGGTCCAATCTTGCGGTGCTCGATCCTAGTGACAGAAAGGGCAATGACACATATTGTATTGTTGCCATCGAGGATAAAAAGATGGGGTTTATATCATATTTCTTGAGTTTATCCCTCTACATCATGTCATCTCACCTAATGCGTTACTCTGTTCTTACGAACTTAATACTCTAGATGCATGCTGGATAGCGGTCGATGTGTGGAGAATAGTCGTAGATGCGGGCAGGAGTCGATCTACTTGTCACGGACGTGATGCCTATATACATGATCATGCCTAGATATTCTCATAATTATTCGCTTTTCTATCAATTGCTCGACAGTAATTTGTTCACCCACCCTAATACTTATGCTATCTTGAGAGAAGCCACTAGTGAAACCTATGGCCCCCGGGTCTATTCTCCATCATATTAATCTACCGTTACCAAGTTATTCTTTGCACCGTTTATTTTGCAATCTTTACTTTTAATATTTATCACAAAAATACCAAAAATATTATCTTAACATATCTATCAGATCTCACTCTCGTAAGTGACCGTGAAGGGATTGAAAACCCCTTTATCACGTTGGTTGCGAGGTTCTTATTTGTTTGTGTAGGTATGAGGGACTTGCGTGTGGCCTCCTACTGGATTGATACCTTGGTTCTCAAAAACTGAAGGAAATACTTACGCTACTTTGCTGCATCACCCTTTCCTATTCAAGGGAAAACCAACGCAGTGCTCAAGAGGTAGCAAGAATGATTTATGGCACCGTTGCCGGGGAGTCTACGCACAAGTCAAGACATACCAAGTACCCATCACAAACTCGTATCCCTCGCATTACATTATTTGCCATTTGCCTCTCGTTTTCGTCTCCCCCACTTCACCCTTGCTGTTTTATTCGCCCTCTTTTTCTGTTCCCCTTCTCTTTTCTAGTTTGTCTCTTTTTGCTCGCTTCTTGTTTGCTTGTGTGTTGGATTTCTTGTTTGTCACGATGGCTCGAGATAATACTAAATTCTGTGACCTTTCCAATACCAAAAACAATGATTTTCTTAGCACTCCGATTGCTCCTCTTACCGATGCAGAATCTTGTGAAATTAATGTTGCTTTACTGATTCTTGTCATGAAAGATCAATTCACCGGCCTTCCTAGTGAAGACGCCATTACCCATCTAAATAGCTTTTTTGATTTATGTGATATGCAAAAGAACAAAGATGTGGACAATGATATTATTAAACTGAAGCTATTTCCGTTTTCTCTTAGAGATCGTGCTAAAACTTGGTTTTCGTCTTTGCCTAAAAATAGTATTGATTCATGGAATAAGTGCAAAGATGCTTTTATCTCTAAGTATTTTCCTCCCGCTAAGATCATCTCTCTTAGGAACGATATTATGAACATAAAAACTAGATCATGAGCATGTTGCACAATCTTGGGAAAGGATGAAATTAATGATCGGTAATTGCCCTACTCATGGTTTGAATCTTTGGATGATTATACAAAAAATTTATGCCGGATTGAATTTTGCTTCTAGAAATCTTTTAGATTCGGCCGCGGGAGGCACTTTTATGGAAATCACTTTAGGAGAAGCTACTAAACTCCTAGATAATATTATGGTTAATTATTCTCAATGGAACACTGAAAGATCTACTAGTAAAAAGGTGCATGCAATATAAGAAATTAATGTTTTGAGTGGAAAGATGGATGACCTTATGAAATTGTTTGCTAATAAGAGAGTTTCTTCTGATCCTAATGATATGCCTTTTTCTACTTTGATTGAGAATAATAACGAATCTATGGATGTGAATTTTGTTGCTAGGAACAATTTTGGTAATAATGCGTATAGAGGTAATTTTAATCCTAGGCCGTTTCCTAGTAATTCCTCTAATAATTATGGTAATTCCTACAACAAATCTTATTGATACCCTCTGATTTTGAATATAATATTAAAGAATTTATTAGTTCGCAAAAGAGTTTCAATGCTTCGATTCAAGAAAAATTGTCTAAGATTGATGAGTTGGCTAGGAACATAGATTGAATTTCTCTTGATGTTGATTCTTTGAAACTTATATCAATCCCACCTTAGCATGATATCAATGAGTCTCTCAAAGCCATGAGAATTTCTATTGATAAGTGCAAAGAAAGAACCGCTAGGATGCGTGCTAAGAAAGATTGCTTTGTGAAAGCGTGTTCTTCTAGTTTCCATGATAATAATGATGAAGATCTAAAAGTTATTGATGTGTCTCCTATTAAAAATTTGTTTTGCAATATGAATCTTGATAATTATGGGACTGGAGATGAGTCAACTTTAATTAAAAGGCGTCGCAATGATTCAGAGTTTTTAGATCTTGATGCAAAAATTAATAAAAGTGGGATTGGAGAGGTCAAAACTTTAGATAGCAATGAACCCACTATCTTGGATTTCAAGGAATTTAATTATGATAATTGCTCTTTAATAGATTGTATTTCCTTGTTGCAATCCGTGCTAAATTCTCCGCATGCTTATAGTCAAAATAAGGCTTTTACTAAACATATCATTGATGCTTTAGTGCAATCTTATGAAGAAAAACTTGAATTGGAAATTTGTATCCCTAGAAAACTTTACGATGGGTGGGAACCTACTATTAAAATTAAAATTAAAGATCATGAATGCTATGCGTTGTGTGATTTGGGTTCTAGTGTTTCCACGATTCCTAAAACCTTGTGTGATTTGCTAGGTTTCCGTGAACTTGATGATTGTTCTTTAAACTTGCATCTTGCGGATTCCACCATTAAGAAACCTATGGGAAGAATTAATGATGTTCTTATTGTTGCACATAGAAATTATGTGCCCGTAGATTTCATTGTCCTTGATATAGATTGCAATCCTTCATGTCCTATTATTCGTGGTAGACCTTTCCTTAGAACGATTGGTGCAATTATTGATATGAAAGAAGGGAATATTAGATTCCAATTTCCATTAAGCAAAGGCATGGAACACTTTCCTAGAAAGAAAATTAAATTACCTTATGAATCTATTATGAGAGACACTTATGGATTGCATACCAAAGATGTCAATACCTAGATATATCCTTGCTTTTATGCCTAGCAAGGGGCGTTAAACGATAGCGCTTGTTGGAAGGCAACCCAATTTTATTTTTGTTCCTTGCTTTTTGGTTCTGTTTAGTAATAAATAATTCATCTAGCCTCTGTTTAGATGTGGTTTTATGATTTTAATTAGTGTTTGTGCCAAGTAGAACCTTTGGGAAGACTTGGGGAAAGTCTTTGCGATCTTGTTGTAAAAAACACAAACTTTAGCGCTCACGAGATTTGCTGCCAGTTTTTACTGGAGGGTACTATTTAGTTAATTATTTTTGAATATGATTAATAGATAAATTCCTCACGTCCAGCAATTTATTTTAGAATTTTGGGGGTTCCATAAGTATTCGAAACCTATTATATTAGGATACTACAGACTATTCTGTTTTTGACAGATTCTTCTTTTCGTGTGTTGTTTGCTTATTTTGATGAATCTATGAGTAGTATCGGAGGGTATGAACCATAGAGAAGTTGGAATAAAGTAGGTTTAACACCAATATAAATAAATAATGAGTTCATTACAGTACCTTAAGTGGTAGTTTGTTTTCTTATACCAACGGAGCTCGTGAGATTTTCTGTCTAAGTTTTGTGTTGTGAAGTTTTCCAGTTTTGGGTAAAGATTTGATGGATTATGGAACAAGGAGTGGCAAGATCCTAAGCTTGGGGATGCCCAAGGCACCCCAAGGCAAAATCCAAGGACAACCAAAAGCCTAAGCTTGGGGATGCCCCGGAAGGCATCCCCTCTTTTGTCTTCGTCTATCGGATACTTTACTTAGAGATATATTTTTATTCACCACATGATATGTGTTTTGCTTGGAGCGTCTTGTATGATTTGAGTCTTTGATTTTTAGTTTACCACAATAATCCTTGCTGTACACACCTTTTGGGAGAGGCACATATGAATTGGAATTTATTAGAATACTCTATGTGCTTCACTTATATCTTTTGAGCTAGATAATTTTGCTCTAGTGCTTCACTTATATATTTTTAGAGCACGGTGGTGGTTTTATTTTATAGAAATAATTGATCTCTCATGCTTCACTTATATTATTTTGAGAGTACCTTAGAACAGGATGGTAATTTTCTTTGGTTATGAATTTAGTCCTAATATAATAGGCATCCAAGATCAGTATAATAAAAACTTTCATAAAAAGTGCATTGAGTACTAGGAGAAGTTTGATACTTGATAATTGTTTTGAGATATAAAGGTGGTGATATTAGAGTGTGCCAGTTGAGTAGTTGTGAATTTGAGAAATACTTGTGAAGTTTGCAAGTCCCGTAGCATGCACGTATGGTAACCGTTGTGTAACAAATTTGAAACATGAGGTGTTATTTGATTGTCTTCCTTATGAGTGGCGGTCGGGGATGAGCGATGGTCTTTTCCTACCAATCTATCCCCCTAGGAGCATGCGTGTAATGCTTGGTTTTTGATGACTTGTAGATTTTTGCAATAATTATGTGAGTTCTTTATGACTAATGTTGAGTCCATGGATTATACGCACTCTCACCCTTCCATCATTGCTAGCCTCTTCGATACCGTGTGTCGGTGTCAAAACCGGCGGATCTCGGGTAGGGGGTCCCGAACTGTGCGTCTAAGGCGGATGGTAACAGGAGGCAGGGAACACGATGTTTTACCCAGGTTCGGGCCCTCTTGATGGAGGTAAAACCCTACGTCCTGCTTGATTTATTCTTGATGATATGAGTATTACAAGAGTTGATCTACCACGAGATCGGAGAGGCTAAACCCTAGAAGCTAGCCTATGGTATGATTGTTGTTGTCCTACGGACTAAAACCCTCCGGTTTATATAGACACCGGAGAGGGTTAGGGTTACACAAGGTCGGTTACAAAGGAGGAGATATCCATATCCGTATTGCCTAGCTTGCCTTCCATGCCAAGTAGAGTCCCATCCGGACATGAGACGAAGTCTTCAATCTTGTGTCTTCATAGTCTAACAGTCTGGCCAAAGGATATAGTCCGGCTGTCCGGAGACCCCCTAATCTAGGACTCCCTCAATAGCCCCTGAACCAGGCTTCAATGAAATTGAGTCCGGCGCGCAGTATTGTCTTCGGCATTGCAAGGCGGGTTCCTCCTCCGAATACACCACAGAAGAATTTGAATACAAGGATAGTGTCCGACCCTGCAAAATAAGTTCCACATACCACCGTAGAGAGAACAATATTTCCACAAATCTAATCTGCTGACTTGTTTTGGCAACATGACATTAAGCCATGGCCCAGTGATTATTCAAACCGTTTCCTTTAACTAGCCTCGCACATAACGCGAGGTAGTTTTTTGACACGTCTTGTCAAAGCAAAGATCGTGTCCCCCTTATTACGGGATTCTCATCAATACGGGTGTGGGTAACCCAACCGCGCCATCGATTACGGCGCTTGGGGGATAAGCGAGTTTCACCAGGCTAGTGGGGGCGCATAGTTTCGGTCGCCCTTATAAAGGGACAAGGTTTAACTTTTCTCTACCCACGCCTTCTTCCTCCTTGCTCATCCTCTCTTGCGCACTCGAGCTCCAACGCCCAAGCCCACATCCTTCCCCTCAACCTTCTCCAATCATGTACGGAGCGGGAGGCAAATGGATGGCTCCCTCCATTACGGAGGGACACATCAAGAAGCTGCACGGAGCCGGATACTTGGCCGCGAATATCGCGCATCGGCTGCCCGTTGCGGGGCAGATCGTTCCTACCCCTGAACCTCACGAGAGGGTAGTCTTCCTCCACCACTTCCTCCGTGGACTGGGGTTTCCCCTCCATCCATTCGTCTGTGGTCTCATGTTCTACTACGGGCTGGACTTCCATGATCTGGCCCCGAACTTCGTCCTCAACATTTCGGCGTTCATCGTTGTGTGTGAGGCTTTCCTTGTAACACCCCGGATGTAACTTTCCCTATTTGTACTCCAACTCTTGCCGTTTCCGGCGTTAAGTTATATTTATTTCCTCGGGTTCGGGTTTTTGTCTCCGTGTGTTGTTGTCGTTGTCATGCATCTCAAATCATGTCATCATGTGCATTACATCTGCATACGTGTTCGTCTCATGCATTCGAGCATTTTCCCCGTTGTCCGTTTTGCATTCCGGCGCTTCGTTCTCCTCCGGTGGTCATTTCTAGCTTTCTTTCGTGTGTGGGGATTAAACATTTCTGGATTGGACCGAGACTTTCCAAGCGGCCTTGGTTTACTACCGGTAGACCGCCTGTCAAGTTTCGTATCATTTGGACTTCGTTTGATACTCCAACGGTTAACCAAGGGACCGAAAAGGCCTCGTGTGTGTTGCAGCCCAACACCCCTCCAATTTGGCCCAAAACCCACCTAACTCTGCTCCATCATCTAGAGCGTTCGATCACGATCGCGTGGCCGAAAACCGCACCTCATTTGGACTCTCCTAGCTCCCTCTATTCCTATTTAAACACCCCCCCCTGATTTTCGGATCTTCTTCCTCCCCGAAACCCTAGAAATCGTCCCCGCGCCACGCCGGACAAAAATCCTGCCGACGGACATGTTCGGACGCTCCGCCGCCGCCGCCCCGGGCCAATAGGCACCCGCCATGTGGCACACCGCCGCCAGCCGACGCCGCGGCCCGCGAGGCCTGCTCGGGGCCCCCGCGAGCCCATCGCCGCCGCCAGCCTCCTCCTCAGCCCGAGCCGGCTCGCCCGCCTCTCCTCCTCGTCGCTGGCCGCGCTGCCGCCGCCACCGGAACCTCGCTGTCGATCCACCGGCCGCCGCCGCCTTGATCCGGCCGCCGCCGCCCCGATCCGCTCGCCGCCGCCTCGGATCCGCGCCAACCGCCCCTCCCGGAGCCAGATCCGGCCGCCCCGCAGGAGTCCGGCCGCTCCCCGGCCTCCCCCCACCGCGCTCGAGCCTCGCCGTTGCCGGAGACGGAGGAACCGGCCTCTTCTCGCCGGAGTTGTTTTTTTTTCTCGCGGGGTGATTTTTTCTACCAAGTCCCAGATATTTTCAGTACAAGTGCACATGTTCATGACCCCGTAAATTTGCATCTGTAGCTCCGATTCATGCATATAGCATATCAAAATGTTCATCTCAGAGAGTACATCATTTCATTCCATTGCATCATTTTCATTTGAGCTCATCTTGATGCCCGAAATGTTGTTAGAAGAGGGCTACTTGAGTTAATTGTCAGATCTGCTACTCCGTTTAGCACTTTTGTCATTTTTGCCATGATTAATGTGTGCATGCTATGCCCATGAGTTCTACATGTGTTTTGTTAAAGGTTTTGTCATCTCTCCAGAGGTGCAACCCATGTATTTTTAGGATGTGTGTGGTGACTTGTGCAAGCTTGCAAAGTGGTGCACTTGCTAAGTCTGTTTTCAGGGACTTAGTGATTTCACTAAGTCCTGGACCTGTTTATCTCATGATGCCATATGTTCATGTTGTTTCCTAGTGATCCGTGCCTCTTTTGAGGATGATCAGTAAGGATGTTATGTTAATCTTGTAGTTCTCTATCCATCAATGTCTTTGTTTGCAATTATGGAGCACCCTAGCTTGAGTCAATCGAGCTCTACTTTTGCTACGTTGTGAATCTGGGCACATTGTCAACTTGTTTGCAATTTTGCCGATGTTGTTGTAGTTGATCCGTGCATGCTATGCTATTGTTCTTGCCATGTATAGCTGGCATTTTGTGCCTTCTTTATGGGTGTATGCTTGTCTTGCCATGACTTGCAACGTAGTGAGTGCATCGAGCTCGTAAACATACCTACTTGAGTTATATTTCAGCATGTGTCAGTTTCCACTAAGTCTGTAAACTGATTATATTTTTGCTATGTTCACATGCTTGCAATTGTATTTTCTGATCCCTTTTGGCTCAAGGTCACTAAGGGACTTTTGTTAAGCTCTTTGAGTAGCTCCATGCCATGCTTTACTTTGCCATGTTCAGGTCCTATAGCATGTAGTTTTCATGCTCTAAAGAGGGCTACCTGATCTGAAATTCCAGACAAGTGCCAGGTTCATGCATTTTCTGTCATATCTTGCATTTTGCATCCCGCATCGCATCCCGCATAGCATATCATCTTTGCATTGTGTTGTTTGAGTTTGCACGTGGTTGATTGTATCCTTGTTGCTTGTTTGTCTTGTTTGGGTAGAGCGGGGAGACGAGTTCGCTAACGAGGAGCCCGTTGAGTTTGCTTTTGAGGATCCAGTCAACTCTGACAACTGTGCAGGCAAGATGATCATACCCTCGAAATCACAACTATCTTTGCTATGCTAGTTTGCTCACTCTTTTGCTATGCCAATGCTACGATGCCTACCACTTGCTTTCAAGCCTCCCACATTGCCATGTCAAACCTCTAACCCACCATGTCCTAGCAAACCGTTGATTGGCTATGTTACCGCTTTGCTCAGCCCCTCTTATAGCGTTGCTAGTTGCAGGTGAAGATTGAAGGTCGTTCCTTGTTGGAACATTTATTTACTTGTTGGGATATCATTATTTTATCTTGTTATCTTAATGCATCTATATACTTGGTAAAGGGTGGAAGGCTCGGCCTCTCGCCTAGTGTTTTGTTCCACTCTTGCCGCCCTAGTTTCCGTCATATCGGTGTTATGTTCCCGGATTTTGCGTTCCTTACGCGGTTGGGTTATAATGGGAACCCCTTGATATTTCTCCTTGATTAAAGCTTTTCCAGCAATGCCCAACCTTGGTCTTACCATTTGCCACCTAGCCTCTTTTTCCCCCGGGTTTCCGGAGCCCAAGGGTCATCTTATTTTAAACCCCCCCCCGGGCTAGTGCTCCTCTGAGTGTTGGTCCAAACTAGAGTCCTGTGCAGCGCCCCCTCGGGGAAACTCGAGGTTTGGTTTTAGTTGTATGGAGCGCTCATCTGAGTGTGCCCTGAGAAAGAGATATGTGCAGCTCCTATCGGGATTTGTCGGCACATTCGGGCGGTGTTGCTGGTCTTGTTTTAACCTGTCGGAGTGTCTTGGGAGGAGGTCTATTCCTTCGTTGACCGTGAGAGCTTGTCATGGGCTAAGTCTTGTCAGGGGCTAAGTTGGGACTTCCCTGCAGGGATTTGAACTTTCGAAAGCCGTGCCCGCGGTTATGGGCAGATGGGAATTTGTTAATGTCCGGTTGTAGATAACTTGAACCTTAATTTAATTAAAATGAATCAACTGAGTGTGTTACCGTGATGGCCTCTTCTCGGCGGAGTCCGGGAAGAGGACACGGTGTTGGAGTAATGTTTGCACAGGTGGTTCTCTAGTTTCTCGCTCGTGCTTTGCCTCCTCTTCTCGCTCTCTTTTGCGAATAAGTTAGCCACCATACTTGCTAGTCGCTTGCTGCAGCTCCACTCATATTATACCTTGCCTTACCTATAAGCTTAAATAGTCTTGATCGCGAGGGTGCGAGATTGCTGAGTCCCTGTGGCTCACAGATTACTATTACACCAGATGCAGGGCCTGATGATTCCGCTCCAGGAGACGCGTATGAGCTCAAGTGGGAGTTCGACGAAGACTCTCAACGTTACTATGTTTCCTTTCCCGATGATCAGTAGTGGTGCCCAGTTGGGGGTGAACGGGACCGTTGTCGCATGTTGGGTTCTCTTTTATTTTGGCGCCGTAGTCGGGCCATGAGTGTTTGGTTGATGTAATGTTATTTATGTACTTGATTGACGTGGCGAGTGTAAGCCAACTATGTTATCTCCCCTTTATGATTTATATTACATGGGATGTTGTGAAGATTGCCTAACTTGCGACATATGCCCTCAATGCGATTATGCCTCTAAGTCGTGCCTCGACACGTGGCAGATATAGTCGCATCGAGGGTGTTACAAGTTGGTAATCAGAGCCTTCCCCGACCTTAGGAGCCCCATTGCTTGATCGTTTTTAGCGGCCGAGTTGTGTCTAGAAAAATGTTTTGAGTCATTTAGGAATTATATATTGGAGAGTTTAGGAATTCTTTTTACTTCCCAGTCTCCTCATCGCTCTGGTAAGGCATCCTGACGTAGAGTTTTGACTCTTCTCTTCTCAAATTTCACTAAAAAAAATTTAGGATCACGCGGGTATCTTGGAATCGTTCCGATGGTTTTATGATGAGAACATTGACTTGGTGCCTCCTGTCAGGGGTTTAGTGGAAGTGTCCCGGGGAGTTGAGCTCTGAGGTGTTGTCATCATAATTTTATCGTTGCAGTTCTGGAATACCTGAGTCTAGTACGCCGACATCGAAAATCTCTTTTATGCAGTTCGTTGGTGAGATAACCTCGACGCCACCCAGTACTGGGGCGGGAGTTCGGGAGTATCGCCATAACTTGTATAACGGATGCTTTTCGAAGGTTGAGGTAGATGGTTTCCGAAGGTTTCTTGGTTATGTGTTGAAGGATGGATACAGCTGGATGTAGGATTTGCTAGTTTGGGTGAGATATTATGCTTCCCCTGTATCCCCAACACCTGATTGCATAACCGGAAAGGTTCGGGAGTTTCATAGTTGGGAATTCTTGTAGCTCTAGTTCTTCTTCCACGGATATTGGTTTGATATTGGGATTTCTTACCGATTATTCGTTCTTGATCCGTACCTTGTTGATTTATTTCTCTACCTTAATTCTACGTGGCTTCTCAATTTATGGATATGTGACCATTTCAAGAGGAATGCATTCGTTCATTTTGTTCGGATGTGAAGACTATATGTTGCAATTTTCATTCCGTTGGATTCAGCTTCAATATTTATCTATCAATGTGCTAATGGACGTCAACCTCTTCAGGATGGCTCCTCCAACGCGCACGACTCCGAATCTTGATCCGCCACCACCTCCACCTCCTCCAGATGCATGGCAAGCTGTGATGGCCACAACCAATGCAAACACACAACTGATCATGCAAATTCTTCAAGAGCGCAATCAAGGCAACCAAGGGAATCAAGGCATCAATCAGAATCACTTTGCAACACTCAACCAGTCCCTTGCTAACGGGCCAAAGACTTTCAGCAATTGTGTTGAGGCAACCGATGCTGACGATTGGCTTGTGGATCTGTGCAAGCATTTCGAGTGCAGTAACGTCAGGCCTGAGGACTTTGTCAAGTTCGCTTCCTTCCAACTCGAAGATCAAGCTGCAGAATGGTTCCAGCAGTACAAGGATTCCCGAGGTGGACATGTTATCACTTGGGATGATTTCCGTCGAGATTTCCGAGCTCATCATATTCCGCATAGCGTGGTTGAAAGCAAGCGTGAGGAATTCCGCAATCTGAAGCAAGGCTCTTTGTCTGACTATGACTACAACAAGTTGTTTCAGAAGCTCGCCCGCTTTGCCAAGCAGGATGTCCCTGATGAGAAGAGCATGATATACCAGTTCAGGGGTGGTCTCAGAGAAGAAATTCAGCTAGCTCTTGTTCAATTTGAGCCCTTGAGATACGGTGAGTTCTACAACATGGCATTGAAGCAAGAGGCTGCTCAGTTGAGGTGTGATGCTTCCAAGAAGCGAGTCAGAGATGTTACTCCTTCTTCCTCTACTCAAGTGGCCAAGCAGCAGAAGTATTGCTTCCTCCTCCTCCGTTCCGTCAGCCGTATCAGCAGAAGAGCAAAGGTGGCAGTGGTTCTTCCCCCCCCCCCAACCCTGACTTTCAGAACAAGACTTCGTCTCAAGCTCCAAGATCGAGTGCTCTGTATCACCGTCCGCTTTCAGAGATCATGTGCAACAAGTGCCAACAGAAGGGTCACTATGCCAACAAGTGTTTCAACCAGAGGCGTCTTCCTCCTCCTCCTCCTGTCAGATCGGCAAGTACAGCTATGGTCAAGCATAACCCCAAGTTCGCCAAGGTCAATATGGTGAATGCAGCTCAGGCAGAGGACTCACCAGATGTCATCATGGGTAACCTTCCTATTAATGATATTCCTGCAAAAGTTCTTTTTGACATGGGTGCATCGCATTGCTTCATTTCCAAACCTTTTGCATCAAAGTATGAGTGCGATTATCAGTATCTGCAAAGTTCCTTGCAAATTGTGTCACCGGGCAAGCAGATGACAGCTAACAGCTGCGTCCCGGAGGTTACTATCACATTGGGTGACTACAAGTTCCTTTCTTCCCCAATTGTTCTTGGTAACTCGGATATTAATCTTATTCTCGGAATGGATTGGATTTCTAAGCAAAAGGCACATCTTGATTGTGCTGCCAGGCAGATTCAATTGACTCATTCGTCTGAGGATGTTATTGTCTTTGCCGCTCGGGATAATACCATCCGTCTATTTTCTCTCAATGAGAAGGGTGAATTGGATGCTATCTCTCAAATTCCAGTCGTTTGCGAATATCAAGACATCTTTCCAGAAGAGCTTCCAGGAATGCCTCCGCACAGGCCAGTTGAATTCGTTATTGATCTTGAGCCTGGCACGGAACATGTGTGCAAACGTCCTTACAAGCTCGGACCTGAAGAGTTGAAGGAGCTGAAGAAGCAACTCGATATTCAAGAGAAAATGGGTCTCATCCGGCCTAGTTCTTCTCCGTGGGGTTGTGGTGTTCTTTTTGTGAAGAAGAAGGATGGAACGGACCGACTTTGTGTTGATTATCGTCCAGTGAATAAGAAGACCATCAAGAACAAATATCCACTTCCCAACATCAATGAGCTGTTCGAACAACTCAAAGGTGCTCGAGTATTCTCCAAGCTTGATCTCCATATGGGTTATCATCAGATTCGTATCTGTGAGCAAGATATTCCCAAGACGGCTTTCAGGACAAGCTTTGGTTCATATGAATACACTGTCATGTCTTTTGGCCTCGTCAACGCTCCTCCGACGTTCTCTCGCATGATGAACTTCATCTTCAATGCCTACACCAATGACTTCGTTTTGGTCTATCTCGACGACATTCTGGTTTTCTCCAAGAACAAGGAAGATCATGCCAAGCACTTGCGTTTGGTTCTTGATAAGCTCAGAGAACATCAGTTCTACGCCAAGTTCTCCAAGTGTGAATTTTGGCTCGATGAGGTTCTTTATCTTGGTCATATCATCTCTGCCAAGGTCATTGCCGTGAATCCTGAGAAGGTGTCTGCAATTGTGAATTCGGAACCTCCTCAGAACATGAAGCAACTCCGTAGCTTCCTCGATCTTGCAAGCTATTGCCGAAGATTCGTTGAAAACTTTTCTAAGATCGCGAAGCCTCTCTCTAATCTTCTCCAGAAGCACGTCAAGTACGTTTGGTCTCCGGAGTGTGATATTGCTTTCAACACTTTGAAAGAGAAATTGATCACTGCTCCAGTTCTGACTCCGCCTGATGAATCCAAGCCGTACGAGGTCTTTTGTGATGCCTCTCTCCAAGGTCTTGGCGCAGTATTGATGCAAGAGAAGAAAGTTGTTACTTATACATCTCGCCAGTTGAAGCCTAATAAGAAGAACTACCTCACTCATGATCTCGAGTTGGCGGCAGTTGTGCATGCTCTTTTGACTTGGAGACATCTTCTATTGCGAAGAAAAGTGGACATTTTCACTGATCACAAGAGTCTCAAGTACATCTTCACTCAGCCTAATCTCAACCTCAGGCAAACTCGATGGGTCGAAATGATTCAAGAGTATAATCCGAGTATCGAGTATACTCCAGGCAAGGCCAATGTGATTGCTGACGCTTTGAGCAGGAAAGCTTACTGCAACAGTCTGATTCTCAAGCCTTATCAACCCGAGCTTTGTGAAGCTTTCCGCAAACTTAATCTGCAAGTTGTTCCTCAAGGTTTCCTCGCCAACCTTCAAGTCTCTCCTACCTTGGAAGACCAGATTTGCCAAGCCCAGCTTCTTGATGCTATGGTGAAAAAGGTGAAGATTGCGATGCCAAGAGTCAGTCCAAGTACAAGTGCTACCGCCTTGATGACAAGGACACTCTCTTCTTCGAGGATCGTATTGTTGTGCCCAAAGGTGACCTCCGTAAAGTGATCATGAACGAGGCTCACAATTCTCTCCTCTCCATCCACCATGGGAGCACGAAGATGTATCAGGACCTTAAGTAGGCTTATTGGTGGACTCGGATGAAGCACGAGATTGCTCAATTCATGAATGAATGTGATGTCTGCAGAAGAGTGAAGGCAGAACACCAAAGGCCAGCAGGTCTCCTCCAACCTCTTGCCATTCCAGAATGGAAGTTTAACCACATTGAAATGGACTTCGTGACTGGGTTTCCAAAGTCCAAGCGTGGCAATGATGCTATATTCGTTGTCATCGATAAACTCACCAAAGTGGCTCACTTTCTGCCTATTAAAGAGTCGATCACTGCAGCTCAATTGGCGGAACTCTATACCTCTCGTATTGTCTCTCTGCACGGTATTCCACAAGTGATCTCTTCAGACCGTGGCAGCATCTTTACCTCGAAGTTTTGGGACTCTTTCCAGAAGGCCATGGGCACGAACATCCGCTTCAACACAGCTTTCCATCCTCAAACTAGCGGTCAAGTCGAGCGTGTCAACCAGATTCTTGAAGATATGCTCAGGGCTTGTGTGATCTCCTTCGGCATGAAGTGGGAGGATTGTCTTCCTTATGCTGAATTCTCCTACAACAACAGTTTTCAAGCAAGTTCGCGTAAGGCCCCTTTTGAAATTCTGTATGGCAGGAAGTGCCGTACCCCTCTCAACTGGTCTGAAACCGGTGAACGTCAGCTTTTGGGTAATGACTTAATTACAGAGGCAGAAGAAATGTGCAAAGTCATTCGTGATAACCTCAAAGCAGTCCAATCCCGTCAGAAGAGCTACTATGATAGTAAGCACCGTGATTTGGCTTTCGAGATCGGAGATCATGTTTACCTCCGCGTCTCTCCTATGAAAGGTACTCGTCGCTTCGGTATCAAAGGGAAGCTTGCCCCGAGATACGTGGGACCTTTCAAGATTGTCAGCAAGAGAGGCGACCTCGCCTATCAACTCGAGCTTCCTTCAAACTTTGCAAATGTTCATGACGTGTTCCATGTCTCTCAGCTCCGAAAGTGCTTCAAGACTCCTGACCACACCGTCAACTTCGAGGACATTGAGCTCCAAGAAGATCTCTCTTATCGTGAGCACCCAGTTGCTATTCTTGAAGAGACTGAATGCAAGACTCGCAACAAGTCAATCAAATTTCTCAAAGTCAAGTGGTCACACCATTCCGACCGTGAAGCTACCTGGGAACACGAGGATCACCTCCGTTCTGAGTACCCGGCGTTCTTTCAGTCCTAGATCTCAGGACGAGATCCTTTCGTAGTGGTGGAGTGTTGTAACACCCCGGATGTAACTTTCCCTATTTGTACTCCAACTCTTGCCGTTTTCGGCGTTAAGTTATATTTATTTCCTCGGGTTCGGGTTTTTGTCTCCGTGTGTTGTTGTCGTTGTCATGCATCTCATATCATGTCATCATGTGCATTACATATGCATACGTGTTCGTCTCATGCATTCGAGCATTTTCCCCGTTGTCCGTTTTGCATTTCGGCGCTTCGTTCTCCTCCGGTGGTCATTTCTAGCTTTCTTTCGTGTGTGGGGATTAAACATTTCTGGATTGGACCGAGACTTTCCAAGCGGCCTTGGTTTACTACCGGTAGACCGCCTGTCAAGTTTCGTATCATTTGGACTTTGTTTGATACTCCAACGGTTAACCGAGGGACCGAAAAGGCCTCGTGTGTGTTGCAGCCCAACACCCCTCCAATTTGGCCCAAAACCCACCTAACTCTACTCCATCATCTAGAGCGTTCGATCACGATCGCGTGGCCGAAAACCGCACCTCATTTGGACTCTCCTAGCTCCCTCTATGCCTATTTAAACCCCCCCCCCCCCGATTTTCGGATCTTCTTCCTCCCCGAAACCCTAGAAATCGTCCCCGCGCCACGCCGGACAAAAATCCTGCCGACGGACATGTCCGAACGCTCCGCCGCCGCCGACCCGGGCCAATAGGCGCCCGCCACGTGGCACTCCGCGCCAGCCGCCGCCGCGGCCCGCGAGGCCCGCTCGGGGCCCCCGCGAGCCCATCGCCGCCGCCTGCCTCCTCCTCAGCCCGAGCCGGCTCGCCCGCCTCTCCTCCTCGTCGTCGGCCGCACCGCCGCCGCCACCAGAACCTCACCGTCGATCCACCAGCCGCCGCCGCCTCGATCCGGCCGCCGCCGCCCCGATCCGCTCGCCGCCGCCTCGGGTCCGCGCCGCCCGCGCCTCCCGGAGCCAGATCCGGCCGCCCCGCCGGAGTCCGGACGCTCCCCGGCCTCCCCCCGCCGCGCTCGAGCCTCGCCATCGCCGGAGACAGAGGAACCGGCCTCTTCTCGCCGGAGTTGTTTTTTTTCTCGCGGGGTGATTTTTTCTACTAAGTCCCAGATATTTTCAGTACAAGTGCACATGTTCATGACCCCGTAACTTTGCATCCGTAGCTCCGATTCATGCATATAGCATATCAAAATGTTCATCTCAGAGAGTACATCATTTCATTCCATTGCATCATTTCCATTTGAGCTACTTGAGTTAATTGTCACATCTGCAACTCCGTTTAGCACTTTTGTCATTTTTGCCATGATTAATGTGTGCATGCTATGCCCATGAGTTCTACATGTGTTTTGTTAAGGGTTTTGTCATCTCTCCAGAGGTGCAACCCATGTATTTTTAGGATGTGTGTGGTGACTTGTGCAAGCTTGCAAAGTGGTGCACTTGCTAAGTCTGTTTTCAGGGACTTAGTGATTTCACTAAGTCCTGGACCTGTTTATCTCATGATGCCATATGTTCATGTTGTTTCCTAGTGATCTGTGCCTCTTTTGAGGATGATCAGTAAGGATGTTTTGTTAATCTTGTAGCGCTCTATCCATCCATGTCTTTGTTTGCAATTATGGAGTACCCTAGCTTGAGTCAATCGAGTTCTACTTTTGCTACTTTGTGAATCTGGGCAGATTGTCAACTTGTTTGCAATTTTGCCGATGTTGTTGTAGTTGATCCGTGCATGCTATGCTATTGTTCTTGCCATGTCTAGCTGGCATTTTGTGCCTTCTTTGTGGGTGTATGCTTGTCTTGCCATGACTTGAAACGTAGTGAGTGCATCGAGCTCGTAAACATGCCTACTTGAGTTATATTTCAGCATGTGTCAGTTTCCACTAAGTCTGTAAACTGATTATGTTTTTGCTATGTTCACATGCTTGCAATTGTATTTTCTGATCCCTTTTGGCTCAAGGCCACTAAGGGACTTTTGTTAAGCTCTTTGAGTAGCTCCATGCCATGCTTTACTTTTCCATGTTCAGGTCCTGTAGCATGTAGTTTTCATGCTCCAAAGAGGACTACCTGATCTGAAATTCCAGACAAGTGTTAATTTCACTAAGTCTGAGATCTGTTTGCCATATGCATTTTTGCCATGCTTATTTGAACCTGTTAATGGATGAATTGGCCGTAGCTCAGTGCTAGACTTTTGTTAAGCATCTTGTGTGCATCTCTGCCATGTATTTTGTTGTCATGTTTGGGTGTTGTAGCATGTTCATTGCATTGCATTTATGTGGCTACTTGCTGTAAATCGCAAACCGGTGTCATTTTTGAATCGCTTGCCATTTCCAAACCGTAACTCTGATTCCGGCGTTCTTTATATCGTTTTCAAGCGATTTCGTCTCATCTTTCCAGTGGCACACTTGGTTTTCCAAGTTGAGGCCAGGTTCATGCATTTCCTGTCATATCTTGCATTTTGCATCCCGCATCGCATCCCGCATAGCATATCATCTTTGCATTGTGTTGTTTGAGTTTGCACGTGGTTGATTGTATCCTTATTGCTTGTTTGTCTTGTTTGGGTAGAGCCGGGAGACGAGTTCGCTAACTAGGAGCCCGTTGAGTTTGCTTTTGAGGATCCAGTCAACTCTGACAACTGTGTAGGCAAGATGATCATACCCTCGAAATCACTACTATCTTTGCTATGCTAGTTTGCTCGCTCTTTTGCTATGCCAATGCTACGATGCCTACCACTTGCTTTCAAGCCTCCCAAATTGCCATGTCAAACCTCTAACCCACCATGTCCTAGCAAACCGTTGATTGGCTATGTCACCGCTTTGCTCAGCCCCTCTTATAGCGTTGCTAGTTGCAGGTGAAGATTAAAGGCCGTTCCTTGTTGGAACATTTATTTACTTGTTGGGATATCATTATTTTATATTGTTATCTTAATGCATCTATATACTTGGTAAAGGGTGGAAGGCTCGGCCTCTCGCCTAGTGTTTTGTTCCACTCTTGCCGCCCTAGTTTCCGTCATATCAGTGTTATGTTCCCGGATTTTGCGTTCCTTACGCGGTTGGGTTATAATGGGAACCTCTTGATATTTCGCCTTGATTAAAGCTTTTCCAGCAATTCCCAACCTTGGTCTTACCATTTGCCACCTAGCCTCTTTTTCCCTCGGGTTTCCGGAGCCCAGGGGTCATCTTATTTTAAACCCCCCCCGGGCCAGTGCTCCTCTGAGTGTTGGTCCAAACTAGAGTCCTGTGCAGCGCCCCCTCGGGGAAACTCGGGGTTTGGTTTTAGTTGTATGGAGCGCTCATCTGAGTGTGCCCTGAGAAAGAGATATGTGCAGCTCCTATCGGGATTTGTCGGCACATTCGGGCGGTGTTGCTGGTCTTGTTTTAACCCGTTGAAGTGTCTTGAATTACCGAGATACCAAGTCTGATCGGAACGTCTTGGGAGGAGTTCTATTCCTTCGTTGACCGTGAGAGCTTGTCATGGGCTAAGTTGGGACTCCCCTGCAGGGATTTGAACTTTTGAAAGCCGTGCCCGCGGTTATGGGCAGATGGGAATTTGTTAATGTCCGGTTGTAGATAACTTGAACCTTAATTTAATTAAAATGAATCAACTGAGTGTGTTACCGTGATGGCCTCTTCTCGGCGGAGTCCGGGAAGAGGACACGGTGTTGGAGTAATGTTTGCACAGGTGGTTCTCTAGTTTCTCGCTCGTGCTTTGCCTCCTCTTCTCGCTCTCTTTTGCGAATAAGTTAGCCACCATACTTGCTAGTCGCTTGCTGCAGCTCCACTTATATTATACCTTGCCTTACCTATAAGCTTAAATAGTCTTGATCGCGAGGGTGCGAGATTGCTGAATCCCTGTGGCTCACAGATTACTATTACACCAGATGCAGGGCCTGATGATTCCGCTCCAGGAGACGCACATGAGCTCAAGTGGGAGTTCGACGAAGACTCTCAACGTTACTATGTTTCCTTTCCCGATGATCAGTAGTGGTGCCCAGTTGGGGGTGAACGGGACCGTTGTCGCATGTTGGGTTCTCTTTTATTTTGGCGCCGTAGTCGGGCCATGAGTGTGTTGGGGGACGTTGCAGAAAACAAAAAATTTCCTACGGTTTCACCAAGATCCATCTATGAGTTGATCTAGCAACGAGTGATTGGATGCATCTACATACCTTTGTAGATTGCGAGCGGAAGTGTTCAAAGAACGGGGATGAGGTAGTCGTACACGACGTGATCCAAATCACCAGAGATCCTAGCGCCGAACGGACGGCACCTCCGCGTTCAACACACGTACGGTCAGCGTAACGTCTCCTTCTTCTTGATCCAGCAAGGGGAAAGGAGAGGTTGAGGAAGATGGCTCCAGCAGCAGCACGACGGCGTGGTGGTGATGGAGCTGCAGTACTCCGGCAGGGCTTCGCCAAGCTCTATGGAGGAGGAGGAGGTGTTGGAGAGGGAGAAGGAGGCAACCAAAGGCGTGGATGAAAAGGCCCTCCTTCCCCCACTATATATAGGGAGCCCAAAGGGGGGCGCCGGCCCTAGGAGATCCAATCTCCTAGGGGGCGGTGGCCAAGGGAGGAGTCCCTCCCCCCCCAAGGCACCTAGGGGTGCCTTCCCCTTGTGGGACTCTTCCCTTTTGTGAACCCTAGGCGCATGGGCCTCTTGGGGCTGGTGCCCTTGGCCCATGTAGGCCAAGGCACACCCCCTACAGCCCATGTGGCCCCCCGGGGCACGTGGCCCCACCCGGTGGACCCCCGGGACCCTTCCGGTGGTCCAGGTACAATACCGATAACCCCGAAACTTGTCCCGATGGCCGAAATAGCACTTCCTATATATAATTCTTTACCTCCGGACCATTCCGGAACTCCTCGTGACGTCCGAGATCTCATCCGGGACTCCGAACAACATTCGGGTTACTGCATATACATATCCCTACAACCCTAGCGTCACCGAACCTTAAGTGTGTAGACCCTACGGGTTCGGGAGACATGTAGACATGACCGAGACGACTCTCCGGTCAATAACCAACAGCGGGATCTGGATACCCATGTTGGCTCCCACATACTCCACGATGATCTCATCGGATGAACCACGATGTCGAGGATTCAAGCAACCCCGTATACAATTCCCTTTGCCAGTCGGTATGTTACTTGCCCGAGATTCGATCGTCGGTATCCCAATACCTCGTTCAATCTCGTTACCGGCAAGTCACTTTACTCGTACCGTAATGCATGATCCCATGACCAGACACTTGGTCACTTTGAGCTCATTATGATGATGCATTACCGAGTGGGCCCAGTGATACCTCTCCGTCATACGGAGTGACAAATCCCAGTCTTGATCCGTGTCAATCCAACAGACACTTTCGGAGATACCCGTAGTCTACCTTTATAGTCACCCAGTTACGTTGTGACGTTTGGTATACCCAAAGCACTCCTACGGTATCCGGGAGTTACACGATCTCATGGTCTAAGGAAAGGATACTTGACATTGGAAAAACTCTAGCAAACGAACTATACGATCTTGTGCTATGTTTAGGATTGGGTCTTGTCCATCACATCATTCTCCTAATGATGTGATCTCGTTATCAATGACATCCAATGTCCATAGTCAGGAAACCATGACTATCTGTTGATCAACGAGCTAGTCAACTAGAGGCTTACTAGGGACATGTTGGTGTCTGTTATTCACACATGTATTATGATTTCCGGATAACACAATTATAGCATGAATAAAGACAATTATCATGAACAATGAAATATAATAATAATGCTTTTATTATTGCCTCTAGGGCATATTTCCAACAGTCTCCCACTTGCACTAGAGTCAATAATCTAGTTACATTGTGATGAATCGAACACCCATGGAATTCTGGTGTTGATCATGTTTTGCTCTAGGGAGAGGTTTAGTCAACGGATCTGCTACATTCAGGTCCGTATGTACTTTACAAATATCTATGTCTCCATCTTGAACATTTTCACGAATGGAGTTGAAGCGACGCTTGATGTGCCTTGTCTTCTTGTGAAACCTGGGCTCCTTGGCAAGTGCAATAGCTCCAGTGTTTCACAGAAGAGTTTGATTGGCCCCGACGCATTGGGTATGACTCCTAGGTCGGTGATGAACTCCTTCACCCATATTGCTTCATGTGCTGCCTCCGAGGCTGCCATGTACTCTGCTTCACATGTAGATCCCGCCATGACGCTCTGCTTGCAACTGCACCAGCTTACTGCCCCTCCATTCAAAATATACACGTATCTGGTTTGTGACTTAGAGTCATCCAGATCTGTGTCGAAGCTAGCATCGACGTAACCCTTTACGACGAGCTCTTCGTCACCTCCATAAACGAGAAACATTTCCTTAGTCCTTTTCAGGTACTTCAGGATATTCTTGACCGCTGTCCAGTGTTCCTTGCCGGGATTACTTTGGTATCTTCCTACCAAACTTACGGCAAGGTTTACATCAGGTCTGGTACACAGCATGGCATACATAATAGAACCTATGGCTGAGGCATAGGGGGTGACACTCATCTCTTCTATATCTTCTGCCGTGGTCGGACATTGAGCTGAGCTCAATTTCACACCTTGTAACACAGGTAAGAACCCCTTCTTAGACTGGTCCATATTGAACTTCTTCAATATCTTATCAAGGTATGTGCTTTGCGAAAGACCTATGAGGCGTCAAGATCTATCTCTATAGATTTTGATGCCTAATATATAAGCAGCTTCTCCAAGGTCCTTCATTGAAAAACTCTTATTCAAGTAGGCCTTGATGCTGTCCAAGAGTTCTATATCATTTCCCATCAAAAGTATGTCATCTACATATAATATGAGAAATGCTACAGAGCTCCCACTCACTTTCTTGTAAACGCAGGCTTCTCCATAAGTCTGTGTAAACCCAAACGCTTTGATCATCTCATCAAAGCGAATGTTCCAACTCCGAGATGCTTGCACCAGCCCATAAATCGAGCGTTGGAGCTTGCACACCTTGTCAGCATCCTTAGGATCGACAAAACCTTCCGGCTGCATCATATACAATTCTTCCTTAAGGAAACCATTAAGGAATGCCGTTTTGACGTCCATTTGCCATATCTCATAATCGTAGAATGCGGCAATTGCTAACATGATTCGGACGGACTTTAGCTTCGCTACCAGTGATAAAGTCTCATCGTAGTCAACCCCTTGAACTTGTCGATAACCCTTAGCGACAAGCCAAGCTTTATAGATGGTCACATTACCATCCGCGTCTATCTTCTTCTTAAAGATCCATTTATTTTCTATGGCTCGCCGATCATCGGGCAAGTCAGTCAAAGTCCATACTTCGTTTTCATACATGGATCCTATCTCGGATTTCATGGCTTCTAGCCATTTGTCGGAATTCGGGCCCGCCATCGCTTCTTCATAGTTCGAAGGTTCACCGTCGTCTAACAACATGATTTCCAAGACAGGGTTGCCGTACCACTCTGGTGCGGAACGTGTCCTTGTGGACCTTCGAAGTTCAGTAGCAACTTGATCTGAAGTTTCATGATCATCATCATTAACTTCCTCTCTAGTCGGTGCAGGCACCTCAGGAACATTTTCTTGAGTTGCGCCATTTTCCGGTTCAAGAGGTAATACTTCATCAAGTTCTACTTTCCTCCCACTTACTTCTTTCGAGAGAAACTCCTTCTCTAGAAAGGATCCATTCTTGGCAACAAAGACCTTGCCTTCGGATCTGAGGTAGAAGGTATACCCAACAGTTTCTTTAGGGTATCCTATGAAGACGCATTTTTCCGACTTGGGTTCGAGCTTTTCAGGTTGCCCCAAACTTTTAGAAATGACAGCTTAGGTTTCTTCCCAAACCATAACTCATACGGTGTCGTCTCAACGGATTTTGACGGAGCCCTATTTAAAGTGAATGCGGCAGTCTCTAAAGCATAGCCCCAAAATGATAGCGGTAAATCGGTAAGAGACATCATAGATCGCACCATATCCAATAGAGTGCGATTACGACGTTCGGACACACCATTATGCTGAGGTGTTCCAGGCGGCGTCAGTTGTCAAACTATTCCACATTTTCTTAAGTGTGTGCCAAATTCATGACTCAAGTATTCTCCTCCATGATCTGATCGCAGGAACTTGATTTTCCTGTCACGTTGATTCTCAACCTCACTCTGAAATTCCTTGAACTTTTCAAAGGTCTCAGACTTGTGTTTCATTAAATAGACATACCCATATCTACTCAAGTCAATCAGTGAGGGTGAGAACATAACGATAGCCACCGCGAGCCTCAACACTCATTGGACCGCACACATCAGTATGTATGATTTCCAATAAGTTGGTTGCTCGCTCCATTGTTCCTGAGAACGGAGTCTTGGTCATTTTACCCATGAGGCATGGTTCGCACGTGTCAAATGATTCGTAATCAAGAGACTCTAAAAGTCCATCTGCATGGAGCTTCTTCATGCGTTTGACACCTATGTGACCAAGGCGGCAGTGCCACAAGTATGTGGGACTATCATTATCAACCTTACATCTTTTGGTATTCACACTATGAATATGTGTAGCATTACGCTCGAGATTCATTAAGAATAAACCATTCACCATAGGAGCATGACCATAAAACATATCTCTCATATAAATAGAACAACCATTATTCTCGGATTTAAATGAGTAGCCATCTCGAATTAAACGAGATCCCGATACAATGTTCATGCTCAAAGCTGGCACTAAATAACAATTATTGAGGTTTAAAACTAATCCCGTAGGTAAATGTAGAGGCAGCGTGCCGACGGCGATCACATCGACCTTGGAACCATTCCCGACGCGCATCGTCACCTCGTCCTTCGCCAGTCTCCGCTTATTCCGCAGCTCCTGCTTTGAGTTACAAATGTGAGCAACTGCACCGGTATCAAATACCCAAGAGCTACTACGAGTACTGGTAAGGTACACATCAATTACATGTATATCACATATACCTTTCGTTTTGCCGGCCTTCTTGTCCGCTAAGTATTTAGGGCAGTTCCGCTTCCAGTGACCGCTTCCCTTGCAATAAAAGCACTCAGTCTCGGGCTTGGGTCCATTCTTTGGCTTCTTCCCGGCAGCTTGCTTACCGGGCGCGGCAATCCCTTGCCGTCCTTCTTGAAGTTCTTTTTACCCTTGCCTTTCTTGAACTTAGTGGTTTTATTCACCATCAACACTTGATGTTCCTTTTTGATCTCCACCTCCGCTGATTTCAGCATTGAATATACCTCAGGAATGGTCTTTTCCATCCCCTGCATATTGAAGTTCATCACAAAGCTCTTGTAGCTCGGTGGAAGCGACTGAAGGATTCTGTCAATACCGCGTCATCTGGAGATTAACTCCCAGCTGAGTCAGCGGTTATGCATCCCAGACATTTTGAGTATGTGCCAACAACGAACTATGTGAGTTCCGGCCCATCAGAGACTCTGGTTTTCCTCCATCTTACAGCTGAAGAACCACAAGGACGTCTGGAAGGTGCTGTTCAATGGCGCCGAGGTCCCTCCCTACCTCACCGAGGACCGTGGGCTAAGCGCGAAGCGCCGAGCGCATTCGGTGAGTTCTATACATCCGGTAGGATATTTTATTTCCCCTAGCTTAATCATGTGCGGGGTCTGATTTCCATGCCTTTGACAGGACTGGTTGGAGACGTCGGGGCAAATTAACTGTCCGGCCCCTCTGCCCGAAGACACTGCGGACGCTCTCCTCATGGAAGTGCTGACTCCGGCCCCTTATAAGGTGCCGGAGAAGACCAAGAAGGCCAAGGGAACCCGAAAGAGTTCCCGACGCCAGGTGTTATCGGACTCATCGTCTGAGGACTCCTCGGCGAACTCTTCCCACGAAGACGAGGAGGAAGATGAAGACGCTCCCCCTCCAGTCGGGGGAGACAAGAAAAGGAAGGCCGCCCCAACTAGGGGGGCCGAAGGGTCCAAGAAGGGAAGGACTCTCCTTCCGGACTACTCTACCACCGCCGCCGAAGGCGAAGATGGGTGGCTGCTCAGGGCCAAGCCCCTGGCAAAGTCGTAAGTATTCGGATGCCAGAGTAACTCATAGCATTCATTTGTCGCATTGTTTCTTCTAACGCCGAATTATGATTATGCAGACCGCCACGAGCCCGTATCGACGTATCGTCGGACGGCTCCCTGGGCTCATCGGATATGGATAGCGATCCATTTCCGACCGCCACCTCCCCCTGCCCTACAGACCACGCCGAGGTATTGTCTCAAAAGGCACCTGGTCAAGGGGAGACAATCCCAGAGGCGCCTCAAGACGACCTTCCAGACTCTGGGAGAGAGGGAGCAAGGCTCCCGAGGGCTCCGAGTTCGGCCCTCAGCCGAACACCGCGCCGGAACCCCCAGTGGTTCCGGACTCGGGCAGGCGGCCTCCTTCCAAAAGGGGGCAAGACGCCTGTGCCGGTGGCCTCTGTCCAACCAGAGCCACCGGACAATCTGCTGGGAGCGCTTCGCAGGGCTTCCATCGACGAAGAGCACCGCACTATTATGAGTGCGGTGGTCCAGAAGGTTCAGTCCGCCAAGAGCGGATTGACTGAAGCCTGTGCCAGCCTTGTAACAGGCTTTGAGGTAAGTTTTTGAAATATAGGAAAAATATTACCGCATAGACAGTAGCCCCTGATGCTTTGTTCGGTGTTCAAAAAGAAAAGCCGAATAGAGGATCAAACAATATCGCAGGAGTCTAACATAAGTATGTCTATATGCGTATGCAGGCTTCGCTGCTGGCCTCTGCCGCACAGACTGCGGAGGTTGCCGCATTGAAGCAGAACCTCGAGGGGTCCAAGAAAGAGCTCGGCCTTGCCAAGAGGCAGCTCGAGAAGAACAAGGGTAAGTAATACCCTGTCTATAGATATATATATATATATATAAAAAAGAAGACGCGATTGCAAAATGACAGGATCATCGTAAATTTGCCAGGGGCCATGACCGAGGTGGCAACCCTGAAGCAAGTGCTATCCGAGGCCGAAGACAGAGCGGCCAAGGAGCGCACCGAGCGGGAAATGAAGGAGGCACGGGTGGGCGAGGTGCAGCAAGAGCTCCAAGCTCTCGTGTCGAAGCATGAGGTGTTGGAGCGTGACTCGGATACGCGAGAGTCCAAGCTTGTCGCGGCCCTCAAAAGCGCGAAAAATGCCAAGGCTGAAGCCCAAAGATCCCTCCAGGAGATTGAGGCGATGAAGAAAATAGCGGTGGGTAAGGCATTCCTTATGCAGAGCAAGCATGTGAAAGTAAATTAGTTGTTACTTACCCGAATCTGGAGCTCTCCAGGAGCGTTCGCAGATTTGCCCCGCAGCGTGTCGGATGCTGCACGGTTTTACCAGGCCGAGGAGGGAAGCTCAACGAAGAAGTTGTTCTGGTCTCAGTATACTGGGGCCGAACACCCGGTGCCCATGAGCGACCAGCTAAAGCAGCTGGTCGAGCTACACAAGGCGGCCGAACAGGCCATGAAGGGCTTTATATTCCGGATGTGGCCTGGCGACGCCCTTCCCAATAGCTACTTCGGCCTGGTGAGGCGGCTTGTGGATGCCTGCCCACGGCTGGAAGTCATCAAGCGGTCCATCTGCATGGAAGGTGCACGTCGGGCTTTCGCCCGTGTGAAGGTGTAATGGGCCAAGCTGGATGCCGTGAAGCTGATTAAGGAAGGGCCGCCGGCGGGCAAGGAGCATCGCCACCCCGAGATGTACTATGAGGGTGTCCTGAAGGGTGCCCATCTCATAGCGGACGAGTGTACGAAAGATGTAATATTTGAGTAAACTCGCTCGTGTAATCATGTATCTATGAAAACTTGTTCATATGCGCTATGCAACGCTTGTTTGAATTTAAAATATTACCTTCTGTTTGGCCGTTTATCAAATCTGAGAGATGGCTAGTCATCGGCTTCTGCCCCCATGCCACGAGTGCTGGGGTGTTCGGAATAAACCTGAGCACTCTTGTTCCCATTGTTGGGTCCTTCGAGGGAGGTGCTTAGCACAACAAACAAGGCAATCGGACTATAATGCGTTATCACTCTCACTTAGCCATAGAATTCTATAATTTTAAATTTCGGCGAAGCCCCTAGTATTCGGAAGGCCGAATTCGGGGCGCGATACACGCCTTAAGTCGGACAGGGCCGACTCCTTGCTCTAAGCGGCATAAGTCTTTAGGGACTCGAAAACCTCTCGAACAGCGACCAGTCTCTTGCCTTATCATGACAGTCAGTTTTAGCTTTCTCTACTGAGGTGCTTAGCCCAGCTGAACCGGGGCACAATCGTAGTAGTTCTCCCAGTGCTACCTTAGCCGATATAGCGGAACATAAGGTACCAAAACATGGGAGCCGGGCAAACCCAACTATTGACCAAAGACATGATTCGGAGCTGATGCATATAATGCTATAAGTTCAGGGTGCCGCACTTGTGAAAGTGTTCGGACTTCTCACACCATATTGTGGGGTACTTAAGCCCCTGGTGTATTGGCCGTACCAGAGTGTACGGGTGTTGGATGTCATGAATGAACATATATATATAAAGAAGAATGCAATAAAAGCCTTAATGCAATGCATTGTTTATTAAAAAATGTGCGTTAGAGCAGAATGATACAGGTAGTGCGATAAGAAAAAAGTAGGACTATGTCCCCTCCAAGGGCAAGCTGAGGAATAATATTAAAGTAAGTATTTCACTCGTTATTGTAATCCACCTGGGAGTTCCGTGGTGTGATGTAGCTTTCTGCCTCCTTGGTTGCTGCATCATATGTTCGGCAATCATGCTGCCGGACAGGGTTTCCAGAGATTAATGTCCTGAAAGAGAGAAAAATAACAAAGCGGGAAGCCCCTAGTGCGGTTTAAGCCGCGTCTTGGGGCGTGCCGTAGTCGTGCCCCCTCCCTACCTGTGCCCATGGTATTTTTGATGCGTAATTATGCGTGGCACGAGTTTCGCCGTTTGGCTTGGGCCGGGGTGGGGGCCGCATTGCTATGCGAGCTCGGAACGTGCCAGGCGGTCATGTTGCCGATTACTCCGAGCACGCTTGAAGGTGTTCGGGTCCTTAAACGCCGAACTAGTGGATTGCCTTAAGAGGCTGCTTTGCGCTTCCGTTGCGAGGGCCGCAGTGTGCTCCTCCGTTCGGAGAGAGCGCTATGTGTTTCCATTAACTGTAATGACCCCCTGAGGTCCTAGCATCTTGAGCTTGAGGTATGCATAATGCGGTACCGCATTGAATCTCAAAAAATGCGGTTCGCCCGAGTAGTGCATGATAACCACTGCGGAACGGGACTATATCGAAGATTAACTCTTCACTTTGGAAGTTATCCGGGGATCCGAAGACCACTTCCAGTGTGACTGAGCCTGTGCAATGGGCCTCTACACCTGGTATGACGCCTTTAAAGGTCGTTTTTGTGGGTTTGATCCTTGAGGGGTCTATACCCATTTTGCGCACTGTGTCCTGGTAAAGCAGGTCCAGGCTGCTGCCGCCATCCATAAGGACTCGAGTCAGGTGAAATCCGTCAATGATTGGGTCTAGGACCAGTGCGGCGAATCCGCCATGACGGATACTAGTGGGGTGGTCCCTGCGATTGAAGGTGATCGGGCAGGAGGACCATGGGTTGAACTTTGGGGTGACTGGCTCCAAAGCATATACGTCCCTGAGTGCACGCTTCCGCTCCCTCTTGGGGATGTGGGTTGCGTATATCATGTTCACTGTCCGCACTTGTGGGGGAACCTCTTCTGTCCTCCGGTATTCGGCTGCCGGGGCTCCTCCTCGTCATCGCTATGTGGCCCCTTATCTTTGTTTTCGGCAATTAACTTGCCGGCCTGCTTGAACACCCAACAATCCCTATTGGTGTGGTTGGTTGACTTGTCGGGGGTGCCGTGTATTTGACAAGAGCGATCGAGTATACGGTCCAAACTGGACGGGCCCGGAGTGCTTCTTTTGAATGGCTTTTTCCGCTGACCAGGTTTAGAGCCCTTGAATTCGGCATTGACTGCCGTATCCTCGGTATTGTCCCTGTTAATGCGGCACTTATGTTTGTTGCGACGTGACCTGCTAGTGCCATCCTTGGTATCCGAAGTACCATGGTTCTTTGATATGTTGTTACTGTGAGCCAGCCAGCTGTCTTGTCCCGCACAAAAGCGGGTCATGAGTGTCGTGAGGGCTGCCATAGATTTCGGCTTTTCCTGACCAAGGTGCCGCGCTATCCACTCGTCGTGGATGTTGTGCTTGAAAGCTGCTAGAGCCTCAGCATCCGGATAGTCGACGATTTGATTTTTCTTTGTTAGGAACCGGGTCCAGAATTGCCTGGCCAATTCCTCTGGCTGCTGAATTATGTGGCTCAAGTCATTGGCATCTGGTGGTCGCACATAAGTGCCCTGAAAGTTGTCGAGGAATGCAGCTTCCAGATCCTCCCAACAGCCAATGGACTCTGTTGGCAAGCTATTGATCCAATGCCGAGCTGGTCCTTTGAGTTTGAGTGGGAGGTATTTAATGGTGTGTAGATCATCACTGTGTGCCATGTGGATATGCAGGAGGAAATCCTCGATCCATACCGCAGGATCTGTTGTGCCGTCGTATGATTTTATGTTTACCGGTTTGAAACCCTCTGGGATTTGGTGATCCATTACTTCATCTGTGAAGCATAAGGGGTGTGCCGCACCTCTGTACTGGGCTATATCGCGACTCAGCCCCAATGAGTCCTGCCCGCTGTGTTCGGCCCGGCCGGATTTACTTTTACTGTATCCGGCGTGACGTTTATCGTCTCGCATAGAGGCGCACCCTCGTGATCCGTAGATCGATCTTGCATGTTTTGCTTTGTCCTCCAATACGTCTCGTAGGTCTGGCATATTTCCCCATGCCTTTTTAGTTGAATGGCATCGGGGTGCAGGCTGAGCTTTTGGCTGGAATGCCTCTCTATCGCGGCCACGAGGTGGCCGATCAGCCGCGTCATACGCTTCTTCCTCCAGTCGGGGTAGCAACCTGCGTTTTGGGTAACTCTTGGAGGGGCGTTCGAGTTTATATTCCTCGGCTGCGAGGACTTCAGTCCATCTGTTAGCTAGCAGATCTTGATCAGCTTGAAGCTGTTGCTGCTTTTTCTTAAGGCTATTTGCCGTGGCTATAAGCCGGCGCTTGAAGCGCTCTTGTTCGACGAATTCGTCATCGCCGAGGCTTGCCTCATCTCCGGAGGGGGGCATGCAATTATCATCCTCCGCCTCTCCATCTGCCGCTCTCTTTGGAGGGCTGGCCTCTCCATCCTCCTGTCCTAGATCGTGCTGGAGGGGATTGTTGCCATCTTCGGCACTATCCGGAGTGTTATTATCTCCTGTGCCGGTATCACTACTTTTGCATTGGCGGGACTTAGAGCGGCGCCACTGACGTCGGCGCTTGGGTTGCTTCTTGGAGGGGTCACCCTCTGCTGTCTCGTCGTCATTGCCTTCTTTGGGTGTGTCCACCATTTATATATCGTATGATGAGGTGGATGTCCAGTGCCCTGTGGGCAGTGGTTCCTCTTCGTCTCCCGCATCGTCGTCCATACCGTCGATGTCTTCGGAGTCAAAGTCGAGCATGTCGGTTAAGTCGTGGACAGTGGCTACTAAGTGGGTGGTGGGTGGGCAACGAATTTCTTCGTCATCCGCATCCCAATCCCGCCAGACATAGTTCGGCCAGGATCCTCCTGACAAGGAGAGAGACCTTAATGAGTTTAGTATGTCGCCAAAGGGCGAGTGCTGAAAAATAACCGCGGACGTAAACTCCATGATCGGCGCCCAATCGGATTCGCTAGGAACGGGCGCAGGCGGTTCGGAGTCCGTGGCCGGAGAAGGATCCGGCAGTCTAACAACACGGCTCTCGTGCAGGGTAAGGTCGATGTTCGGCTCGATCGCCACTGAGGGTAAGGCCTCCGTGGTGGGGTCCATCCACCCGTCCATGGATGGCGCAACTGGCTCCGAATTGAGGGTCGGAGCGGCTGCCGGTGCGATCTCCTGAACACTGTCTGATGGTAGAGCTAAATCGTACTCATCGTGACCGTGTGACGCACAAGGCAGAGGCTCGAATCCATCGAAGATCAAGTCTTCGCAGATATCGGCCGTGTAGTTTAAGCTTCCAAACCTGACCTGGTGGCCAGGGGCGTAACTTTCGATCTGCTCCAAATGGCCAAGCGAGTTGGCCCGCAGTGCGAAGCCGCCGAACACAAAGATCTGTCCGGGGAGAAAAGTCTCACCCTGGACTGCATCGCTATCGATGATCGTAGGAGCCATCAAGCCTAACAGCAACGACACAGAGGAACTCTCAATGAAAGCACCAATGTCGGTGTCAAAACCGGTGGATCTTGGGTAGGGGGTCCCGAACTGTGCGTCTAAGGCGGGTGGTAACCGGAGGAAGGGAACACGATGTTTTACCCAGGTTCGGGCCCTCTTGATGGAGGTAAAACCCTACGTCCTTCTTGATTTATTCTTGATGATATGAGCATTACAAGAGTTGATCTACCACGAGACCGGAGAGGCTAAACCCTAGAAGCTAGCCTGTGGTATGATTGTTGTTGTCCTACGGACTAAAACCCTCCGGTTTATATAGACACTGGAGAGGGTTAGGGTTACACAAGGTCGGTTACAAAGGAGGAGATATCCATATCCGTATTGCCTAGCTTGCCTTCCACGCCAAGTAGAGTCCCATCCGGACATGAGACGAAGTCTTCAATCTTGTATCTTCATAGTCTAACAGTCCGGCCAAAGGATATAGTCCGGCTGTCCGGAGACCCCCTAATCCAGGACTCCCTCACCGTGCATTGCCCTTTCTCACCTCGAGAGTTGGTGCAAACTTCACCGGTGCATCCAAAGCCCGTGATTTGATACGCTCTGTCACACATAAACCTCCTTATATCTTCCTCAAAACAGGCACCATACCTACCTATTATGGCATTTCCATAGCCATTCTGAGATATATTGCCATGCAACTTCCAACCATTCCGTTCATCATGACACGCATCATCATTGTCATATTGCCTTGCATGATCATGTAGTTGACATCGTATTTGTGGCAAATCCACCGTTCATAATTTTTCATACATGTCACTCTTGATTCATTGCCCATCCCGGCACATCGCCAGAGGCATTCATATAGAGTTATACTTTGTTCTAGTATCGAGTTGTAATCATTGAGTTGTAAATAAATATAAGTGTGATGATCACCATTAATAGAGCTTTGTCCCAAAAAAAGAAAGGCCAAAAAAAGGAAGGCCCCAAAAAAGAAAAAAAGGGGCAATGCTACTATCTTTTTTTCCACACTTGTGCTTCAAAGTAGCACCATGATATTTATGATAGAGAGTCTCTTGTTTTTTCACTTTAATATACTAGTGGGAATTTTTCATTATAGAACTTGGCTTGTATATTCCAACAATGGGCTTACTCAAATGCCCTAGGTCTTCGTGAGCAAGCAAGTTGGATGCACACCCACTTGGTTTCTTTTGTTGAGCTTTCATACATTTATAGCTCTAGTGCATCCGTTGCATGGCAACCCCTACTTCTTGCATTGACATCAATTGATGGGCATCTCCATAGCCCATTGATTAGCCGCGTCGATGTGAGACTTTCTCCTTTTTTGTCTTCTCCACATAACCCCCATCATCATATTCTATTCCACCCATAGTGCTATATCCATGGCTCACGCTCATGTATTGCGTGAAAGTTGAAAAAAGTTTGAGATTACTAAAGTGTGAAACGATTACTTGGTTTGTCGTCGGGGTTGTGCATGATGAGAGCATTCTTGTGTGACAAAAATGGAGCATGATCAAACTATATGATTTTGTAGGGATGAACTTTCTTTTGCCATGTTATTTTGAGAAGACATAATTGCTTACTTAGTATGCTTGAAGTATTATTATTTTTATGTCAACATTAAACTTTCATCTTGAATCTTTTGGATCTGAACACTCATGCCACAATAAAGAGAATTACATTGAAGAATATGCTAGAAAGAATTCCACATCAAAAATTCTGTTTTTATCATTTACCTACTCGAGGACGAGTAGGAATTAAGCTTGGGGATGCTTGATACGTCTCCAACGTATATGTAATTTTTGATTGTTCCATGATATTATATATTCTGTTTTGGATGTTAATGTGCTTTATTTTACACTTTTATATTATTTTTGGGACTAATCTATTAACCCAAGGCCCAGTGCAAATTGTTGTTTTTTTTGCATATTTCAGTGTTTCGTAGAAAAGGAATATCAAACGGAGTCCAAACGGAATGAAACCTTCGAGAGCGTGATTTTTGGAACAAATGTGATCCAGAGGACTTGGAGTGGGCGTCAAGAAACAACTGAGGAGGCCACGAGGCAGGGGGCGCGCCTACCCCTGGGCATGCCCTCCCCCCTCGTGGGCCCCTCGTGGCTCAACCGACCTTCTTCTTCCTCCTATATATATTCATATACCCCGAAAACATCCAGGAGCACCACGAAACCCTATTTCCACCGCCGCAACCTTCTGTACCCAAGAGATCCCATCTTTGGGCCTTTTCCGGAGCTCCGCCGAAGGGGGCATCAATCACGGAGGGCCTCTACATCGACTCCATGGCCCCTCCGATGATGTGTGAGTAGTTTACTTCAGACCTTTGGGTCCATAGTTATTAGCTAGATGACTTCTTCTCTTTCTTTGGATCTCAATACAATGTTCTCCTCGATCTTCTTGGAGATCTATTCGATGTAACTCTTTTTGCGGTGTGTTTGTTGAGATCCGATGAATTGTGGGTTTATGATCAAGTTTATCTATGAACAATATTTGAATCTTCTCTGAATTCTTTTATGCATGATTGGTTATCTTTGCAAGTCTCTTTGAATTATCAGTTTGGTTTGGCCTACTAGATTGATCTTTCTTGCAATGGGAGAAGTGCTTAGCTTTGGGTTCAATCTTGCGGTGCTCGATCCCAGAGACAGAAACGGAAATGACATGTATTGTATTGTTGCCATCGAGGATAAAAAGATGGGGTTTATATCATATTGCTTGAGTTTATCCCTCTACATCATGTCATCTCACCTAATGCATTACTCTGTTCTTATGAACTTAATACTCTAGATGCATGCTGGATAGCGGTCGATGTGTGGAGTAGTAGTAGTAGATGCAGGCAGGAGTCAGTCTACTTGTCACGGACGTGATGCATATATACATGATCATGCCTAGATATTCTCATAATTATTTTCTTTTCTATCAATTGCTCGATAGTAATTTGTTCACCCACCATAATACTTATGCTATCTTGAGAGAAGCCACTAGTGAAACCTATGGCCCCCGGGTCTATTCTCCATCATATTAATCTCCCGTTACCAAGTTATTCTTTGCACCATTTATTTTGCAATCTTTGCACCATAAAAATACCAAAAATATTATCTTATCATATCTATCAGATCTCACTCTCGTAAGTGACTGTGAAGGGATTGATAACCCCATTATCGCGTTGGTTGCGAGGTTCTTATTTGTTTGTGTAGGTACGAAGGACTTGTGTGTGGCCTCCTACTGGATTGATACCTTGGTTCTCAAAAATTGAGGGAAATACTTACGCTACTTTGTTGCATCACCCTTTCCTCTTCAAGGGAAAACCAACGCAGTGCTTAAGAGGTAGGAATCAACACTACTAGTTGGAATAGCTTCTACCCACTTAGTAACATAATCAACAGCAACTAAAATATGTGTGTACCCATTAGAGGAAGGAAACGGTCCCATATAATCAAAGCCCCAAACATCAAATGGTTCGATAACAAGTGAATAATTCATAGGCATTTCTTGACGTCTACTAATATTACCAATTCTCTGACATTCATCACAAGATGAGACAAACTTACGGGCATCCTTGAAGAGAGTAGGCCAATAAAAACCGGATTGCAATACCTTATGTGAAGTTCTGTCTCCAGTATGGTTTCCTCCATAAGCCTCGGAGTGACACTTGCGTAGGATCTGTTCCTGTTCATGCTCAGGTACACAACGTCAATAACACCATCTACCCCTTCTTTATAAAGGTGTGGGTCATCCCAGAAGTAATGTCTTAAATCATAGACGAACTTTTTCTTTTGCTGGTATGTGAAACTAGGTGGTATAAACTTAGCAACAATATAATTAGCATAATCAGCATACCATGGAGCAGTACGAGAAGCATTTATGACAGCCAATTGTTCATCAGGGAAGCTATCATCGATAGGTAGTGGATCATCAAGAACATTCTCTAACCTAGACAAGTTGTTTGCAACGGGCTTCTCAGCTCCCTTTCTATCAATAATATGCAAATCAAATTCTTGAAGCAAGAGAACCCATCTAATAAGTCTAGGTTTAGCATCTTTCTTTTCCATAATATATTTAATAGCAGCATGATTAGTGTGAATAGTTACTTTAGAATCAACAATACAAGGTCTGAACTTATCACAAGCAAATACAACTGCTAAAAATTCTTTTTCAGTAGTAGCATAATTTCTCTAGGCACTGTCTAGAGTTTTACTAGCATATTGGATAACATTTAATTTCTTATCAACTCTTTGTCCTAGAATAGCCCCTACAGCATAATCACTAGCATCACACATAATTTAAAATGGTAAATTCCAATCATGTGGCTGAACAATAGGTGCAGAAATCAAGGCTTTCTTAAGTATTTCAAATGCTTCTACATAATCATCATCAAAGATAAATGGAACATCTTTTTGTAAGAGATTAGTTTGAGGCCTTGAAATTTTGGAGAAGTCCTTAATGAACCTCCTATAAAAACCAGCGTGACCAAGGAAACTTCTTATACCTTTAATGTCCTTAGGACACACCATCTTTTTAAGAGCATCAACCTTAGCTTTATAAACCTCAATACCTCTTTCAGAAATTTTATGCCCCAAGACAATACCTTCATTAACCATAAAGTGGCACTTCTCCCAATTCAAGACAAGATTAGTTTCTTCACATCTCTGCAAAACTCGATCAAGGTTGCTTAAATCAAAAGAAGTTCCATAAATGGAGAAATCATCCATGAATACCTCAACAATCTTTTCACAAAAGTCAGAGAATATAGCAGTCATACATCTTTGAAAGGTAGCAGGTGCATTACATAAACCAAAAGGCATACGTCTATAAGCAAAGGTGCTGAAAGGGCAAGTAAAAGTTGTCTTTTCTTGATCCTCTTTTGACACAGGTATTTGAGAGAAACCAGAATAACCATCTAGAAAGAAAAAATGTGTATGTTTGGATAATCTTTCCAGCATTTGATCAATAAAAGGTAAAGGGTAATGATCCTTTTTAGTAGCTTTATTTAATTTGCAGAAATCAATTACCATTCTATAACCTGTAACAATTCTTTGTGGGATCCATTCATCTTTATCATTAGGAACAATAGTAATACCTCCCTTCTTAGGGACACAATGGACAGGACTTACCCACTGACTATCGGCAACGGGATAAATTATACCTGCTTCTAGAAGCTTTAGTATTTCTTTTCTTACCACTTCTTTCATCTTAGGATTTAACCGTTGTTGGTGATCAACAACCGGTTTTGTGTCTTTCTCCAATTTTATTTTGTGTTGTCATAGAGTGGGACTAATGCCCTTAAGATCATCAAGAGTATAACCAATAGCAGCACGGTGCTTCTTCAGAGTTTTCAATAGTTTCTTTTCTTCATGCTATGAAAGGTTAGCACTAATAATAACAGGATATATCTCTTTCTCATCAAGATAAGCATATTTAAGAGTATCAGGTAAAGTTTAAGCTCAAACACGGGATCACCCTTAGGTGGAGGAGGATCCCCTAAGATTTCAACGGGCAAGTTGTGTTTCAAAATAGGTCCCTGTTTAAAGAATATTTCATCTATTTCCCTTCTTTCATTCATAAACATATCATTTTCATGGTCTGGCAAATATTGTTCTAAAGGATCACTAGGAGGTACGGCAATAGAAGCCAGACCAATAATTTCATCTTTACTAGGCAATTCTTTATCATGGGTTTTTTTGACTATATACTGCAAGGCAACAGCCTCATAGTCCTTTATTGATACCAAAAAACAAAAGGTTCTCTGTACAACTTATGGAGAAAAGAAAGAGAATACAAAACTTACAAAGAGAGCTATCATACTTACAAAGAGAGTTAGGGGGGAGAGGCTATCCAAGCTAACAGACTGTCTCTATATTTACATTTGATTCTGTGAGCTAGTAAAGAAAGGTCATGCACAAAATTCCTCCTCCAACCTCTAAAACTAGGAGTCTCATTTATGAAGATCTTGCCATTCCTCTGCGTCCAAATGTTCCATGTAGCAGCAAAAACCACCTCAAAATAGAAAGGTTTATTGAAATCCTTCCTAGAAGTTGAAGCCATCATGAAAGTAGACTGGTTGGTTGTTGCTGGCCAGGAAATCCCAAGATAATTCCAAACTCTTTGACTAAAATTGCATGAGAAAAAAAGGTGGACTCTATCTTCATGGAAGGAAGACTGGCACAGAAGCAAGTATCATCCTGGATATTCCAATGCCTTTTGTGCATCATGTCTCGTGTGTTAAGGCGATCCATCAATAAAATCCATCCAAAAACCTTGATCTTGAGGGTACAGGAGCATTTCCAAATATACTTGAAAATTGGGTCAATCCTCAAATGAGAGAAGGTGAACTCATAGTAGAGTTTAGATTGATACTCTCCAGATTTAGATGGCCATTTCCAAATATCCTTCTCCTCTGAATGTAAGCTGATGGGTTGTAACAAAGTCTGGAGTTGAGTTAGTTCCAAATACGCCTCTGAAGAGAAAGGTAGATGAAAACCTTTAATAGCCGACTGATAAGAAAAAAAGTCCTTGACTGTTATCGTATCATCAATGGCAAATGAATGGAGCCTAGGAAATCGATCCTTAAGAGAAATCATTATGTTGTCAATTTTCCAACGATCAAGCCAGAAAACCATAGTATCTCCAGTATGCACTTGTGGTGTGGCAAGCAAACAGAATTTTTCATACAACTTGAGCACATCACGCCACCAAAAGGAGCCACAAAGCTAAGTAACTTGTGGGGCTGAGGAATGATAATAGGAATCCCAAATGAGGTTAACCCATGGGACATCTTTCTTATTGAAGAACTTGAACAGATGCTTGATCAGAAGAGATTCATTTCGCACTCCCAAATGAATGAATCCCAGCCCACCATACTTCTTTGGCTTGCAAACCAACTCCCATGCAGCTAGAGATTGTCTAGGAGTTTCAGTATTCCCCCTCCAAAGACACTGCCGTTCAATCCTTTCAATATGCTTGAGGATACCCTGCGGTATAGATAAGGAGCAGAGAAAGTAAATGGGCATGGATGTGAGGGCTGACTGCAGGAGTTGAAGCCTACTGCCTTGGTTGAGGAGACAAGAAGTTGCGGATAATGTTCTTTCAATGCGATCGACAAGAGGCAGCAGATCATAAATGGTCGGCCTAGAGGTGCCCATGGGTAGACCAAGATACGTGAAGGGCATTGATCCAACAAAGCATCCAAGTAAAGCAGCAATACAAATTCCTTCTTCGCCAGACATGTTCATTGGGATGAGGGAAGATTTACTAAAGTTGACCCGCAAACCCGTGGATTCAGCAAAATTATGTAACATATCCTTGAGAGCAATCAATTGGCTGTCAACCGCAGGCAAAACTATCAGAGTGTCATCCGCATACTGAACAATGGGATAGTCATTAGACCTAGTTAGGATAGGTAAGCTGAGGATATTATGACTGCACATGTCATTGACCACCGATTGTAAAAGATCCACCGCAATGACAAAGAGTAGAGGCGATAAAGGATCGCCTGGACGAACACCACACTTGCATTGAAAATGTTAGCCAAGAACTCCGTTTAACAATACCGCAGAGGAACCACATGAAAGAAGGTTATTGACCCAACCACTCCAACAATCATCAAAGCCCTTGAACTGAAGAATTCTGAGGATGGCCTCATGCTCAATCGTGTCAAACGCTTTAGTGAAATCCAGCTTCAATAAAACAATGGGTCTCTTTGAAGCTTTGCACTTGTGTATATATGCAAAACACCATGCAAGGCAGTCTTGGATAGAGTGACACTTGAGGAAGCCATATTGGTTTCGGTGGATGCATTGGAGGATTACTTTCTGCAATCGATTCGCCAGAAGCTTGGTTAAGAACTTAAGGCATGTATTGGTTAAAGATATTGGCCGAAAGTCACCAACGGACTCAGGGTTTAACTTCTTAGGGATGAGGGTAATGAGGGAGGTGTTAAGACATTCCAAGCTGCATTTCCCTCATAAAACTCTGCAACCAACTTCAAAAAACCTGACTTTAGAACACTCCAACATTTCTTCAGGAAAAGGCCTGTAAATCCATCCGGGCCAGGTGCACAGTCAGACGCTAAATGTTTAATGACCTCCTCCACTTCATCATCAGTGTATCCTAGATAAAACCTCAAGTCCATCGACTCTAGTCAGGAGGTTATTAAGGTCAAAGTTCATGCAAATACCCTTGGCTTGGCCCATGCGTTGCTTGAAATCAGTCCAAAACATGGAAGCTAACTGATGATGATTAATCACAACCTCACCTGCAGCATTTTTAGTGGAGGTGATGGTATTCCTTCGGTATCGCTCTGTAGCCATGGCGTTGAAAAATTTCGTGTTTTCCTCGCCCACTTTGATAAATCTGATGGTACAACGCTGTTTCCAGTAGAAAAATTGCAAATGAAGGATATCCTCAAGGTGGAGCTTAACTATTTTACGAAAATTTATGTCTGGCCAAGTGAGCTCCCGAAGCTCCTCTAAACCATCAAAGTGCAGGATCACCTTGTTGCAATCAGCAATTAGGGCCTTAACCTTCGAAAGGCTTACGTGCCACCTCTTAAGAGCATAACGGAGGGCTTTAAACTTGGCCGAAATGGTACCAGCTGCAGAAGACCTCTGAACAGGCATGTTCCAAACTTCAGAAACACATTCATCAAAGCCCGGGAGGTTTACCCAGTAGTTTTCAAAACGGAAGACTTTGGCTTTCGGAATAGAAGTGGCAACAGAAACCACACAAGGTACATGATCCGATGTTGTCCGTGCAAGGGGCATGACCATAGTATTAGGGTGATCAGAGGTCCAAGATACCGTGGTGAAGAACCAATCAATCTGCTCAAGAAGAGGATTTTTTTGCATATTGGACCAAGTAAATTGTCTTCCTTTTATTGGTAATTCCACCAAACCTAGGTGACCAATAATTTCATTAAAGAGAAATATATCATTAACATTACCCCCTGGTAGATTACGGTTTTCCAAGGAGCGCATGAAATTAAAATCACCGAGAAGAAGCCATTTCTCATCAATTTGTATGTTCAGGTTATATAATCACTGAGCAAATTCACCTCGAGCAGGATTCTGACAAGGACCATAAACTGACACTAAATTCCAAACTTCAAAAGTGTGTGCAGATGCAAATTCCACAATTATGCCATAGTAGTGGGCTTCAATTAATTTCCCAGAAAAGAAAGTCGAATTCCAAATAATTAGGAGACCACCAGAAGCCCCAGACGATGGCATATACACAAAATTATCAAAGCATCGAGGACAAAATTTCCTAAGAAAATGTTGATCAATATGCATGCATTTGGTTTCTTGCAAACAAATGATAGAGCACCCACTTTCATCTATCTTCTGCTTAACTGCAAGTTGCCTTGCTTCAGAGTTAAGACCACGCACATTCCAACACAATATATTCCAGTCTCTAAAGATGGTTGATTCATTACAAACTAAGGGGAAGAAAAGCAAAAGTAGATCACGCAGTGACCTACAACATCCAACGAACATCATCATAAAGTTCAACATTAGGTAACAAAAGCAAAGATAAGTGGCGATTAAATGGGTTCGCCAGCGACCCATGTTGTGGCAGACTTCAGTCATCATCAGTATCCTTGGAAGGAGTGGCTTCAGAGGGATCGGCTACAAGCTTCTCCGCCGTGATCTTCTCAGGAGCAATCCGCAGACGTGCACCGATGCGTTGAAGGTCAGAAATTGCAGTTGGAGGAGGCACAACTGTCTCATCAGAAGCGGGTGCAGACTAGGCAGGCCGGGCACTAGTTTTGCGCTTCTTAGTGCGCTTGATAGGCTGTGGGCTGATTAATCCTGGGGGCGCCTGACGGAAGCCATCACGCAAGGTGCGAAGCCGGGAACTACGACGAAATTGGGACTCCAGAAGAATCGGCCCAACAAATGCAGATTTATGAGTTCTCTTGTTGTTGATAACAGGCATAGCGGAGAACTGAAACTTCTCTGAGACAGTTTCAGACAATTCATATGGCTCATCAAAGCAAAGTGCACGAGCAACTAGGCGCTTGACTGGTGAAAGCTGACAGAAGATTTCAGAAGTAGACGGAGGCGGCAGCAAACTGAGATCCACACTCCCATTAGACAAGCTGTGACTCCAAGATTGCTTGATGAAGTTAAACAGAGGCATCTGCAAAGGTCGATGGATGACTGTCGAATCAAATTGCTGCATGTACTTAGAGAAAGTACAAGTCCATTGCATGTGTGGGGGCAGAATGGGGCCAAAAACCGTTAGAACCTAACCAATATGGAGGACCTGCTGAGCTGGAAGTTGAGCTTGAGGATGTAGAGGAGCAATATCAGCATTGTGAACGGCATTAGGGCCATTGTCATTATTAACTGAGTCATCCGAAACTTGCAACACCATGGACTCTTGAGACTGAACTTCAACAGGTTCCTCAAGTGCGGCAGCATTGTCAGGGACGGCATCATGTTGCACATTGTCATTGCCAACAACAGGAGGAGGCACATCATTCCATCCTAGTTCAGGAAACTCCGGCAGTACCCAGTTGTGATTGTTGAAGTGCATCTGGCCGGGGAGGGGATGTGGATTTCCATCAAACGGCATTGGATCTTCATCTGCAGGCAACACATCTGCAAAGTCCGCGGACAGAACATAAACTGGAGCAGACCATGAAACCCTAGTACCACCAAAATCTCCGAACTCTCGATAAACCACTCCTCGGGGCACCATGGAGGGGGTAGGGAAGGACACATACGCCAGAGTCCGCACTAGCAGAGGATCGGCCTGATGCCAATAGTGGAAACGGCCAAAAGTGCTAATCACATCCGCGATGTATTGCGGCCGACGATAATCCAGAGGAACTCCCAAGAGCATCACCCAACCACGGCGAAAACCCTGAACAGCTCTGTAATTGTTCCCCTCATCATGCGGAATAAAACGAACAAAGCGATCATTGCCCAAATCAAAGGGTGGATGATCCACCATAATTTGCCTAGAGATTGCACTACGGAAACGGAACAATCCAACGCTCTGAATCCATGGCTGAACATCCAGAACATCTCGCTCCAGCTGATTAACAATACAGTCACTAACCATGTTACGGTAGAGTTGAATCTCCTCAGGCAGCGGCGCTGGCTCGACGATGCCAATCGCATACTCCTCATGCCTTCTGTCAGGCGTAGTAGCTGGAGCAAAAAAGGTGCGAGGGAGACGAAGCGGCCCTCCATCGATGATCTCAAAGCCCGGCGGCACGTACAACAGAGGATCCAGCTCAAAGTTGGCCATCTCCGGTGAAGTTGCTGATGGTGAGCACGGCAATGACGGAGGTGCTGTGGTTGGAGGTGGCGGCGTATCTGGTCGGGAGCGGATGGTGGAGCTGGGGGAGATGGTGGCAATGGGGGTGGTGGCGGAGGCGGAGCTGGAGGGGATGGAGGTAATGGGGGTGGCGGAGGTGGAGGCAGCGGTAGGGTGGAGGGTACGCGAGGCGTCAAGCCGTAAAGCAGGTGGTGGGCTGTCAGATGGACTCTCAATGACGCGCGTGACCCACCTAAAACCTCCTGCCGGTGCAGATCCTGTGCAATATTTTGCCCTGCGGCCTGGCCGAAAACAACAGCGACAGCGCGTTTGATTGGTGCAACTGGAGGTGATATGTGCCGTAGAAAAGCAGTTGTGACATTTCCAGACATTAAACGCCATTTCATCAACCATAGAAGAAAATCCATCCAACTCCTCAACAGACCAGCCCAAAATTCGGGTGGGAGATAAGTTACGATTCTAATGGACTTGCCGTGCATTGGGAGATTCAGCATTGACTGGGCTCGGAGAGATGACGCATGTCTCAGAAGTTGGGCTGCTGGGCTGGGCAGTAACGGCCCTAGATGACACAATGGGCCCATCAGTTGCTGGTAAATTAGGATGGAGATGATTTGAAAAAATCCTAGACCCGCCCAACAGATGCACCGAAGATTGAGGAACCAGCTCATGCGAGATTGACGCGGATCGAGCGGGTGGCGGAGGAACTGTACCAAAACAGATCGGTGGAGTGGCCACCGTCCACCGGAGCTCCGCGCCGGAGGAGAACGAATAATGACACACTCACGTTTATTAAGATCATAACCCGCATCTTGGACAGTGTCAATGCATTTTTGCGTGGCAGGGTATTGATAACCCTTGCAGGCAGGATAGTTTTGAAACATAGCAAATGAAAGTTTCTTCCTGCAACTAGGGGCAGACTTCAAAGAAGATTTAACAGGGGGTTTATGCATGGCTATCATACCCATTGTAGCGCGACGTTTGGTAGGACTAATAAAAATCCATTCCGCATCACACTCTTTTCTCCAAATCAAGACCTCACGTCTCCAATTAGGACCACCATGGCCCCAAAGGTGGAAGAAACACTTAAAATGCTCACAAGCGAAAGACCGAAGAGCAAGAATGTAGAGACCAACTTTTTTGCATGAGACATGAAAGGATAATACCTTGTCACGTATAAGGAAAACAATGAACTCAATCACCGATCCACCAATAGCAGCCTCAAGAGCTGCAGCAACTGAATCTTCTGAAAGGCGGAAATCATGCCTACTAAACGAGACCACCATGATGAAAGAATCCATGCCATCCAAAGGATGAACCGAGACACCACAAGATCTATAGATCTCATTTGCAAAAACCAGCCCCTTGGAGAAATCCAAGCCAAGGGTAGAACCAGAACCCTGATCCATCGAAGATGGTGATCAACGTATAGAGGAGGAGACGCCGGAGAGGATGAGTGGATTGGTTTGGGAATTTAGTGGCTAGGAAGGGAAATCGCCAGAGAGCCTGTCGGCGTGGGTGGAGGTGGGGTGGGAGCCATCGGGTATTTTTTATCATGGGGTTGTCTACTAAATTTAGCAAAATTAAACTCATGAGACATATCCCCCAAACCAATAGTAACAACATCCTTATTGCAGTCTATCTTAGCATTAACGGTATTCAAGAAGGGTCTACCGAATATAATGGGACAAAAGTCATCTTGTGGGGAACTAAGAACAAGAAAATCAGCAGGATATTTAACTTTCCCACACAAGACTCCAACATCTCTAACAATCCCAACCGGTGAAATAGTATCTCTACTGGCAAGCTTAATTGTAACATCAATTTCCTCTATCTTAGCAGGTGCAATATCATGCATAATTTCTTTATATAAGGAATGAGGTATTGCACTTGCACTAGCACCCATATCACATAAGCCATGATAACAATGATCTCCTATCTTAACACAAATAACAGGCATGCCTACAACAGGTCTATGTTTATTTTTAGTATCAGGTCTAGCAATTCTAGCAGCTTCATCGCAGAAGTAAATAACATGCCCATCAATATTATCGGCCAAGAGATCTTTAACCATAGCAGCACTAGGTTCAACTTTAATTTGCTTAGGGGGTTTGGGTGTCTTAATATTACTCTTACGAACCACAGTTGAAGCTTTAGCATGATCCTTTATTCTAAAAGGGAAAGGTGGTTTCACAATATAAGCAGTAGGAATAACAGGATCATTATAAGTGATAGTCTTTTCTTCAACTTTAATAGGTGAAACTACTTTTACTTCAATGGGAGGATTATATTTAAACCACTTCTCCTTAGGGAGATCAACATGGGTAGCAAAGGATTCACAGAAAGAAGCTACTATCTCAGAGTCAAGTCCATATTTAGTGCTAAATTCACGAAAAGCATCGGTATCCATAAAAGATTTAACACAATCAAACTTAGGTGTTATACCTGAATCCTTACCTTCATCGAGATCCCAATCTTCAGAGTTGCATTTAATTCTTTCCAATAAACCCCATTTGAATTCAATAGTCTTCATCATAAAAGAACCAGTTCAAGAAGTATCGATCATGGAGTGATTACTAAGAGAAAGCCAAGCATATTTTTTTGAATAATCATTTCTTTTGAGAGCTCATGATTGGGGCATGAATATAACATTGACTTAATCCTCCCCCAAGCTTGAGCGATGCATTCTCCTTCGCAAGGCCACAAAATATATATATATAGTTACGATCTCGATGAACAAGATGCATAGGATAAAACTTCTGACGAAATTCCAATTTCAATCGGTTGTAGTTCCATGATCCCATATCATCACATAGCCTAAACCATGTCAATGCCTCTCCCTTCAAAGATAAAGGGAATACCTTCTTATTGATAACATCCTCGGGCATACCTTCAAGCTTAAATAATCCACAAACTTCATCCACATAGATTAGGTGCAAATCAGGATGTAATGTTCCATCACCTGTGAAAGGATTAGCTAGCAGCTTCTCTATCATACCCGAAGGAATTTCAAAGTAAACATTTTCAGTAGGTTCAGTAGGTTGAGGAGCAACTCTTTGCTCTACTGGTAGGGGCGAAGATACCCCGAACAAGCCCCTCAAAGGATTATGTTCCATAGTAACAAGTGACAGTAAATTTCAGCACACTATATAAAATTTTCCTTACCAAATTCCACCTACCAAGGCGCTTCACTCCCCGGCAACGGCGTTAGAAAAGAGTCTTGATGACCCACAAGTGTAGGGGATCTATCGTAGCCTTTTCGATAAGTAAGAATGTCGAACCCAACGAGGAGCAGAAGGAAATGATAAGCGGTTTTCAGCAAGGTATTCTCTGCAAGCACTAAAATTATCGGTAACAGATAGTTTTGTGATAAGATAAATTGTAACGAGAAACAAGTAATGAAAGTAAATAAGGTGCATCAAGATGGCCCAATCCTTTTTGTAGCAAAGGACAAGCCTGGACAAACTCTTATATAAAGGAAAGCGCTCCCGAGGACACATGGGAATTATCGTCAAGCTAGTTTTCATCACGCTCATATGATTCGCATTCGGTACTTTGATAATTTGATATGTGGATGGACCGGTGCTTGGGTACTGTCCTTCCTTGGACAAGCATCCCACTTATGATTAAACCCTATTGCAAGCATCCGCAACTACAACACAAGTATTAAGGTAAACCTAACCATAGCATGAAACATATGGATCCAAATCAGCCCCTTATGAAGAAACACATAAACTAGGGTTTAAGCTTCTATCACTCTAGCAACCCATCATCTACTTATTACTTCCCAATGCCTTCCCCTAGGCCCAAACAATGGTGAAGTGTCATGTAGTCGACGTTCACATGACACCACTAGAGGAAAGACAACATACATCTCATCAAAATATTGAACGAATACCAAATTCACATGACTACTTGTAGCAAGACTTCTCCCATGTCCTCAGGAACGAACGTAACTACTCACAAATCATATTCATGTTCATAATCAGAGGGGTATTAATATTCATAATGGATCTGAACATATGATCTTCCACCAAGTAAACAAAGTAGCATCAACCACAAAGAGTAATCAACACTACTAGCAACCCACAGGTACCAATCTGAGGCTTTGGGACAAAGATTGGATACAAGAGATGAACTAGGGTTTGATAGGAGATGGTGCTGGTGAAGATGTTGATGAAGATTGACCCCCTCCCAATGAGAGGAACGATGGTGATTACGGTGGTGATGTTTTCCCCCTCCCGGAGGGAAGTTTCCCCGACAGAACAGCTCCACCGGATCCCTAGATTGGTTTCGCCAAGGTTCCGCCTCGTGGCGGCGGAGTTTCTTCCCAAAAGCTTGCTTATGATTTTTTTTCTCGACGAAAGACTCCATATAGCCAAAGATGGGCATCAGAGGGCTGCCAGGGGGCCCACGAAGCAGGGGGCGCGCCCAGGGGGTAGGGCGCGCCCTCCACCCTCGTGGATGGTGGGTGGCCCCCCTCTGGTACTTCTTTCGCCCAATATTTTTTATATATTATGAAACATGCTCCCGTGAAGTTTCAGGATTTTTGGAGAAGTGCATAATAGGTCTCTAATATTTGCTCCTTTTCCAGCCCAGAATTCCAGCTGCCGGCATTCTCCCTCTTCATGTAAACCTTCTAAAATAAGAGAGAATAGGCATAAGTATTGTGACATAATGTGTAATAACAGCCCATAATGCAATAAATATAGATATAGAAGCATGATGCAAAATGGACGTATCACGGGGGCGGGTGGAGCGCGCGGAAGCGGCGGCGGAAGGCGCGGGACGAACGGACGGCGCCGAGGAATGCGCGGCAGGTGAAGGCAGCGGAGGCGAGGCTGGGGAGATCCGGGAGGAGGAGGAAGATCTCTCGGAGCTGGTCGTCATCAAGGGCACTTATGGTGGTGGGAGCGGGTGGTATAGGATGTTCCGGCAGCGGCGCCGGGTGGGAAGCCATGGCTGCCGAGCTCAGGCGGCCACGGAATTGGAAGACCTAGCCGCTTGGAAGTGTGCTTTTCTTTTTTTCAAACGGGAGAAGCGTCCCAAATAACCAGATAGCTGCATTAATAAACATAGAGCGGTGATACGGTGCAGTTTACAGCAGGGCCCAAATGAAATAAAGGTTCACAGGCCGCTCCTTGATCAGGCCCAACGGATCTACTTACGCCGTTGCTAGGTCGAGACAACTTGGGAAGTAGAAGCCATGGACTCTGAGCCGAAGATAATCCGCTTTCGTTTAGCTTTCAATCTAGAGGAAGAAAGGCGGACGCACTTTGGCCAAAAGAATCAATGGCGGGGTAGTGGAGGCAGACAATCGACCGCCGTTGACGGGCGTCATAGCTCCTTTTGCGAACACCATTCATGATGAGCTCGTTCCTCACATACTCTTGGAAGAGTTTGGAATGAAAGTTGTGGTTTTTTCACACAAGTCTGTGAGATGGTATTTATTGGTCCAAGAGGGGCTTATTGAGAGAAGAGGTTACGAGGAAAGGTGTGCCACAAAGCAACATCGCTTGGGCAAGGGGAAGTGTTTGTATGGGAGAGGAGGAATAGAAAACTCTCATTGACGCCATGTCTATTTTTAAGATACAGAAGAGGTTTGCACAGCTAAAATTTGGTGCTTTAATGATGAACAAGAACAAAAGGATGCGCTGGTTTGCTCGGTGGAAGTTCTGTTTCTCAAAGAAGATAGGCAGATTGAGGTCCATGATTTCAGTTCGTTCAGCTTAGCGATGTTGGCAAGCAATGTTGGAGGCTAATCCAAGGTCCAAATTATTTATGTGTGAGTGTGCTCAAAGCAAAACATTCCCCTAATACTCATATTTTTAGTGGCATGCCTAGAAAAATCATCTTTCACTTGGCAAAGAATCCTCTACGATTTTCAAATTTCCAACTAGGGGTATATTCAGGGGACCGGTGATGGTAACAATGTGTATATTTGGACCTGTCCATGGATCACAACTAGTCTGAATAGGGTGGTGATGACAAGGAGGGGTGGTGCCATTATTTAGAATGTTGATGATTTGATTGATCCCATAATGTGAGTCTTGGATGAAGAGTCAGTGAGAACTAGTGTGGTGATTGGCATTTAAAAAGAAGTGCCGCTCATAGCAAAGACCACAAACATTGGAAATACCGTTATTTTTTTCTGTTCACTCGATTGATGACATTACATTCATCTAGCATATGGGTATCAACAAAAAATAATGTATGATCACGAAAGTTCATTTCCACAAATCTTATGATGCTGAGTTCATCCCGGAGAAAAATTGATGTGTTGGTCAACATATCGAGAAGTATCATTCCAAAACTTAATACAACCCCACAACTTAATGTATGACCACCTCCAATATTCTAAAAATATACTAGATCAATAATCATGATAGCAATAAATAATTATATGCCAGTCACTTTCAAAAGTAATAATTATACTCCCTCAGTTCTATAATAAAATAATAATTATATACTCCCTCGGTTCCATAATTATTGTCGTGGAGTACCAAACAACTATACCTAGAATCTTAGAGTCAGATATCCCACAGTTCCATTCGCAATAAATGAGCTTGAATCTTCGAGTGTTCTTAGTTTAGAATCAGTGTAGAACCTCGCTATGCCAAAATCTCCCAAACAAATACTCCAATAATTAGGCGTTGTGGTATAACACCGATGCTATTCTTTTTAGTCCAATAGCGTATCTCCTAGGTCCCAGAGATCACTCTAGCGCGTCGTGTAAACTGTAATGGAGAGAGTATTCATATGCATGTCCAAAGAGTGTATTAGTAGGCTTCAAGTCACAATGGATGATGGTCCTCCCACTATCATTGTGTAAATAATCCAACACATAGGCTATGTTAGTACATGCTTATGCTTTGAGCTAAGCCTAAATGCCTTCTAGCTGTCTGATTCCCTTGGTGATGCAAAAGTGTCCAAGTTCCCACTGAGAACTAAAGCATAAATTAGGGATCTGAAAGAATTGCATTTGTTGTCCTGTAGAGCATTCAATTTTGAGAGGAAAAATGTTTACATGACAAATGCCTCTCAACGCTTTGCACTTGAACGTGAAACTTCCCTTGGCGCCTCGAATCTCAAGGTGATGTATCTTAGACCACCACTTCTATTTTGACTTGCCTCAAGTTGCATCCGCACACTAAACTGTAACTTCCTCAGCCAATTAAGTTAATCTTAGAGAAGTCCACAATAAGAAACTCTAGGGAATCCCATAAATAAGGCAATAATGAAAGTGTAGTTTTTGTGTCCCCGCACGGTTTACAAAGCAAGTCTACAATGCCAATGACACACAACCAATTAGGCCCTTCCCAATGCTTCACGATGTACAGGTGCTAAGGGTGCCACATAGGCAAAAAAATAAGGTGACAAATCAATTAAAGAGGAGAGAGAACATTATAGTGACCTCAGGGAGGAAACGGTGATAAACGTGTGACCCTATGCAAAATGACCACCAACCAATGCATGAAGGAGTTTAATTGTTAAATAATTTAATGACGAAAGCTTAACTACTCTAAAACTAAGCACCTATGCATTGGGGAGACTAGTGTTGCTAAGGCTGCTGCCAATGCATCGGTGCTTATATGAGGTGCTAAGAACATTAAATAGCTTAGCAACTATACTCCCCAATGCACAGGTGCTTAGCTTCTTGTAGCTAACCTTCATTCCTTTAATACTTTAGCAACTAAAGTTTTTCATGCATTGGTGGGATTTATTCATTTAAATGTTTTGTCTAGGATCACACACTTGGCATTGTTTCTTCTTGGGGTCACCACACTCATCTCTCTCCTCTTAATTAACTTGCCACATCAAATTTTTTGCCTACATGACTGGTTTAGCACCTGTATAAGATGGAACATTGGAAGGGGCCTAAGAGTTTTAATGCTCTGGACACCTCATGTAAGCACCAATGCATTGGAAGTGACCTTATTGGGATCAACACCGTAATCAAATGATGGTGTTCTCCTGTTCTCAAAGAGTCATCTCGGCATGTGGGCACATGAAAACCGGTTGCTCCTCCATAGAGTCAATTGTTGCCATCAAGTGATCGACAATTTGTCAAGGCCCCGGAATTCGCTGCACATCCCAGCGGCGGGATTAGATACCTACATCAGATTGAAGTATTTTTTGTATCATGAAACGGGAGTTGTATCTAGGCGGGTCGCTTGGCAAAAATCATATCTTGCGTGTTGGTTATACTTGATATATGAATTTGTACATTCTCATGTGACGTAGATTTAAAAACATAACGAATTTCGTTTATTCAAGTCTCCCAACATGCACGGTCAATTTTTTGGAAGAAAAAACATGCGCCTCAACCTAGTTTTTCTTTAAAAAAAATACAAACATGCACCACTCACCCTTGTAAGCACCTTCGAGAGATTGAATAGACATATTTTAAGATTAACTAAGACACCATAAACACCCCACTGTCGATGTGGACATCACCTCTCACTAATGGAATATATTGCTTTTATAAGACACATATGTGTCAAACTTGAGGTTTGATCCCTGGTGGACTAAGGATACAACCACCCTCCTAACCATCTAACCAGCATTGTAGCCTAGTAATTTGGCACTCTCTTATGCACAAAGGGTAACAACTAAACCCCACAAGCAAATCACTTTCTACATGTGCACTGCAACTTGTGTGGATGACTTCTCGGCAAGCAACGATGGAACAATGGTGGCTTCCTCCTTCGCTACGTCGATGGCGAGTAGCAGAGTTACGGGTGGTCCTGGTGTTGTCATAGCTTCAGCGGTGGCGGCTCTCTAGTCTTGATCTGAACGTCTCGAGCCCGGGCCTCTCTTTTGGCTGGACTAGTGAAGTTGGTACCTTGTGTGACGCCGTTGAGGCTCCCATCAAAAGTTCGTGCTCTGGCATCGTCACCGACAAGGCTCGTGGATGTTGCTTCCCTCTTGGGGGCATCATTGTGTGGGTCCCCTCCCCCTATTAGTGCTCCTGGTGGAAGCCCTAGCTAGTTCGTTCTTTCAGGCTCGACGATGGTGGCGGATTACATTGTTACCCTCTTGGAGCGTCTTCGTGGATCTCAGACGGGAGGCTCTATCCATGGCATGAAGTGTCCTGGTCCAGAGCATGGAGTGGTCTTGTTTGCTCCTACATTTTGCACGTGACCTTGTGGTCACGGTTCTTGGTCCTTGTTGTCCGCAAACAGGATCGATGCTCTACGGCCCAGAACAAGAGGGCGTGGCGACCCTCTTCGGCAACATCTTGATCTGTTCGAAGCATTAGCATTCGATGGTTCCCCAAGGAGACGCTTATTTGTTCCTGGTCGGTGGTATCGGGTGATTCTTGTTTTGAGGTAGCTTTTTTGAGTATATGCTTTGAGTTAATGGAGTTTACACTATTTACTTGGATGTCTTTTTTTGGTTTGTAGTAGGGTTTCTTCACCATTATGTATTGATTCAAATGATTAAATTCGTGAACCAATCTGTGGTTGGATGGTTAGAAGGACAGTGATATCGCATTATTCCTAAATTTATTTCAAAATTTCCAGCGATGCGCTTTCAGTGATATGTCGGCTTGCGTCTTTACTGTGTTAAAAAATGATTAAATTAGGGTAGGGTGTGCGTGTGTGCATTCATTGTGGTGATTGTACGTGTGTATGTATGAGCATTTGTATCTGTATTGTATTAAAAATGATTAAATTCAAACGACTCATACATGATGATTAAATCTAGCCTGTGTTAAAAATGATTAAATTCAAATGACTCATACATGATGACTAAATCTAACCGGACATGCGTATGATCGAAATGATCACGAGCCGCTGGATTTTCATGTCCTGAAGTTTGGGCACATGTGTATCATACACGTAGCAGTTTCATTCATCGTTTGGACGTGGGGTTTCTATACCCAGGAGCAAATGTTCTTGGTGTGAACAGTAACATCAAATGAATTCAAACATAATTTAAAAAATTCTGAAATTTTATTGTGGCATACTTCCATAAATGTTTGTTGTGCATAGAAAATTTCATCGCAAAATCACATTAGTGAAAGGCATGATAAAAAAACAAAATTGATGCTTTGAAAATGATACTTACAAAAGCATTTTGAAGCTTTGATTTTGTTTTTTGGCACGCCTTCCACCAATGTGATTTCGTCATAAAATTTTGCATACACAACAAACATTTGTGAAAGTATGTTACAAAATAATTTCAGAATTTTTTTAATTTTTTGAATATTTGTTCTTTTTTTTATTTTACTGTTCATACCAGGAGCATTTGCTCCACGGGTAGGGGAAAAGGCATTTACATTCGCGTTCCATTCATAGCGTGTATCTCTAGCGCTCAAATCTACCCATGATGCGTGTGAGGAAGCTGAGAATGGCCCCGCTAGGACACAGGCTAGTCTTGTCCAGCAGTAGGTGACGCTGTCGCTAGATTCGCTTTACCCCTCCAGCTGTAGAATTAATTAATGTGATTATCTCTCTAGCCTATATTGTTGGAATAATTTAAACATCACAAAATTAAAATATCATGTTATTCAAATTGTTCTCAAAGAATGTTCTTTAAATAGTTTTAAATAGAACCAAACTTTGTTAAACTGGTATCTGAACTTTGCCATGAAAAATAGAAGAACTTTTGGAAAACCCTGGTATAGCTCGCAATTTTTGAAAAATAGGTAAAGAACATTTTAACTATATTTTTGGAACTTCGTCGCCGAAACTCAAAGAACTTTTTATTTTTGTTGGTTTTTTCTAAGGTCCTTCTAATTTTCATGGCAAAGTTCAGGCACATCCTTTATAAAGTCTGACAGCCTTCATAAAAATGGCACGCCCATGATTTTTTAGTGAGACTGTGGGTTAACATGTAATAATCCCACAGTAACTAGCGACGTTATCCCGCAAAAAAATTAACTTGCGACGTTAATTATCCACGCCAGATATAATTATGAGGCTGGCCTGCCACTAAACAGGAGCATGGGAGGGAAAAGTGCGCAGAGCATGCATAGGATCTAGCTAGAGAAACAAACCTACTAGCCTGTGGCTGGTGCATGGCTGACACAACGGTGGGCCTAACTGATTGGACAGCATGCATGATGTCATGGCTCGGATTCGCGCTGCATACGGAAGGCATTTACATTCACGTTCCGTTCATAGCGCGTATCTCCACCGCTCAAATCTACCCATAATGCGTGTGAGGAAGCCGAGAAGGGTCCCGCTAGGACTCAGGCTACTCTTGTCCAGTAGTAGGTGACGCTGTCGTTAGATTCGCTTTACCTCTCCGGCTGTAAAATTAATTCCTGTGATTATCTCTCTAGCCTATATTGTTGGAATAATTTAAACATCACAAAATTAAAATATCCTGTTATTTAAATTGTTCTCAAAGAATGTTCTTTAAATAATTTTAAATAGAACCAAACTTTGTTAAACTGGTATCTGAACTTTGCCATGAAAAATAGAAGAACTTTTGGAAAACCCTGGCATAGCTCGCATTTTTTGAAAAATAGGTAGAGAACCTTTTAACCATATTTTTGGAACTTCGTCGCCAAAACTCAAAAAACTTTTCATTTTTTTTGGGTTTTTTCTAAGGTCCTTCTGATTTTCATGGCAATGTTCAGGCACATCCTTTATAAAGTCTGACAAAGTCTTCATAAAAATTGCACGCTCATGATTTTTTAGTGAAACTGTGGGTTAACATGTAATAATCACACAGTAACTAGCGATGTTATCCCACAAAATTTTTAACTAGTGACGTTAATTATCCATGCCAGATATAATTATGAGGCTGGCCGCCACTAAACATGAGCATGAGAGGGAAAAGTGCGCAGAGCATGCATAGGATCTAGCTAGAGAAACGAATCTACTAGCCTGTGGCTGGTGCATGGCTGACACAACGGTGGGCCTAACTGATTGGACAGCATGCATGACGACCGGCTCGGATTCGCGCTGCATACGGAAGGCATTTACATTCGTGTTCCGTTCATAGCGTGTATCTCCACCGCTCAAATCTATCCATGATGCGTGTGAGGAAGCCGAGAAGGGCCCCGCTAGGACCCAGGCTAGTTTTGTCCAGTAGTAGGTGACGTTGTCACTAGATTCACTTTACCCCTCCGGCTATAGAATTAATTCCCGTGATTATCTCTCTAGCTTATATTGTTGGAATAATTTAAACATCATAAAATTAAAATATCATGTTATTTAAATTGTTCTCAAAGAATGTTCTTTAAATAATTTTAAATAGAACCAAACTTTGTTAAACTGGTATCTGAACTTTGCCATGAAAAATAGAAGAATTTTTGAAAAACCCTGACATAGCTCGCATTTTTAAAAAAATAGGTAGAGAACCTTTTAACCATATTTTTGGAACTTCGTCGCCAAAACTCAAAAAACTTTTCATTTTTGTTGGTTTTTCTAAGGTCCTTCTGATTTTTATGACAAAGTTCAGGCACATCCTTCATAAAGTCTGACAAAGCCTTCATAAAAATTTCACGCCTGTGATTTTTTAGTGAAACTATGGGTTAACATGTAATAATTCCACGGTAACTAGCGACGTTATCCCGCAAAAAAATTAACTATCGATATTAATTATCCATGCCAGATATAATTATGAGGCTGACCTGACACTAAACACAAGCATGAAAGGGAAAAATGCACAAAGCATGCATAGAATCTAGCTAAAAAAACGAATCTACTAGGCTATGGCCAATGCATGGCTGACACAACGGTGAGCCTAATTAATTGAACAGCATGCATAATGACCGGACCGGCTCCGATTCGTGAACACGAACATAAAAAACTGCGTCCGGCGGGGAGGTACTTTCGTCATCGTTTGCTTATACTATTTATAAAATGGGGCGGAAGTTTGACACTTTCTTTTTACATAGACACTCTCATATGTACAATTTTACATTATGTGATGCCCATCCCTGCTCCTCAAAAACACGAGCAGGATAGAGGAAAGAGAACTCATCACCGGAAAAAGAAAGACAAATTACAGGAATCATCTGTACACTTCATCAGTCATCACACTCAAGTTCGTGGGCTATAGCTATACTCGAATGACACGGTCACCGGCCGGCAGCGCCACCGGCGGCGTCGGCTGGCGCTGCTCGTAGACCCGGTGGATCTCGTTAATGAGCCACCTCGCTTTCTTGTTCGCCAGAGGGCTGCCGTCGGCGATGAGCGCGTACAGCGCGGGCATCAGCGCAGTCATCTTGCCCATGAGGGCGACGACCTTGTCCCCTCCGTGCAGGCACAGCGAGGCCAGCAGCGCCACGCAGTGGTCCTTCCCCGACCGAGACACCGACGCGCCGAGGAAGTCGACGAGGCTCGTGACGAGCTCCGAGCTGGCCAGGATGGCCGTCGCGCCGGCCGGCTGCTCGGCGATCCTCGCGAGCAGGGCGACGGCGTCGTTCGCCAGGTCCTCGCGGTCGCCGGGCAGGAGGCTGGCGAGCACGCCCACGGCGCCGGCGGTCACCGCCTTCCCGATGCTGCTCGCGCCGTGGAGCACCCCGTGGAGGCTCACCAGCGCGTTCTTGCGGCCGCGGTAGGTGCCGTCCCTCATGAGGCGCACCAGCGTCGGGATGGCCTCCGGGATGCGGCCGATCTCCTGGCAGTACTCGCTGTTCGGCGAGAGGTAGAACAGGATGGCCGCCGCGTTCTGCCGCGCCTCCACCTTGGCCGCGACGTTGACGGCGTCGACGACGAGCCCGAGCCCGCCCGCCTCCACGAGCGCGCTCCGCCCGGCCGCGTGCTTCGAGAGGTTGAGGAGGCAGGCGATGGCGTTGTCCTGGACGGACGCGTCCATCGAGGAGACGAGGTGGAGGAGCCACGGCACGGCGTCGGCCTCCACGAGGCACGCGCGGTGGTACACGTTGCGCTTCGCCAGCTTCCGCACCTCGTGCGTCGCCTTCTTCTGCTCCTCGGGCGTGCCCCTGGAGAGCCTGGCAATAAGGAAGGTCACGGCGAGACGCACGCCGCCGGCCGCGGCCGGGCCGAACGCCGAGACGGTCTTATCGACCGCGCACCGGTGCTTGCTGCTCTGCTGCTCGTGGAGCGGCGTCCCATTGGCCAGGAGCAGCTGCTCGACAATGCCGCGCGCGGCTACGTTCGGCACGAACTGGGTGCTACGGAGCTTCTCGCCGGTAACAGGGCACGTCCGGCAGCCGCTCTTGATCCACCGTTTGATGGACGTCCGGTCGTAAGTTTGGCCGGTGGTCACGGTCACCGGGTCAGTCATCAGCTCGAGACTGATCGGGCATTGCAGCGCCTCCTGGCTAGTCCACGCCGCGCAGCTCGATGCCGGCCTTGACCCGGGCGCTGCCGCGTCAGCTTTCTTGGCATCAACGGTGTCAAACAAGACGACGCGACAGTAGACGAGGAACGCCATGAGGCCGCTGATGAGCACGAGGTCGTTGTCGTTCTCGCGGCCGTCCTCCAGGCGGTCCAGCAGCTCGGCCTCGAGGAAAGCGGCCTCCTCGGCGCAGTCGCACCAGCTGGTGATGCCGACGCGGCCGAGCACCATCATCGCGTCCTCCGCGTGCGGCGTGGCGCGGCTCCTGAACAGCGCGAGCATGGAACGCACGCTCCGGGTCGCGCGCCCGTCGTCCTCGTCCGGCCACACCGGCGCGCGCCACGCCTGCTGAGACAGGAGCCTAGCGAGCTCTCCAGCCTCGACAGAAGCCCCGACCACGTCCGCCGGCAGGACGTCCAAGGCCGTGGCGACCGAGCCGAGGATGACCCTGAGCTCGGACGCAACCATGTCGGCGTTCATGAGCACCCACAGCCTCGCCCCTCGCCTGGAGCAGTCCGCGAGCAGGAACCGGAGCTTCTGCATGGCGACGTGGAGCTCGGACAGGCCGAGCACCGACGCGTCCGGCAGGGGCTCCCCCGCCGCCTCGCGGACCTCCTCGAGGAACGCGAGGAGGACGCGGGTGACGCGCAGGGCCTCGCCGGCCCCCCGCCGGAGCACGGGGAGCGCGGCGGCGTCGTGGCGCGCGACCTCGGCCACGAGGGCGACGAGCGACGCCAGCAGCGTCGCGGGGGCGATGGCCTCGCACGGGCACACCGTGGGCAGCGCCAGCATCCGGCGGCCCGGCGGCGCCTGACGGTCGTGCGGCGGCATGTCGCGATCGGGCAGCTGCGGACGGCAATTGGATTTGGAGGGAACGCAGCGCGCCGGACACAAAATCTGTGAGGATTGAGGAGCGGGGTCTTCCTCTCTCGCGGCGGCCAAGACCAAGAATTGGAAGAACTATTTATAGGGACGACGGTACACGTGCTGGACCGGCCATGGATAGGGCTCGGGCTGGTGGCGCGCGGCGGTTCGCCGATGGTGGCGCGTACGAATCTGGTTGCGGTGGGCGGCAGCTTCCGGACGGACGGGGCAAGGCGAGGCGACGCGCCAATATCATGATTGCATAGTGCTGCACTGTGCGGGCCGCGGGCGGCAGCTTTTTAAAATCCCGGGCGTTGTTTCATGTGCTTCCGATAACAAGATTTGCTGTCTCGATTAGCTGGGAATCGAGTATGTAGATAATAAAATTGTTAGGGGGGTGGGGGGCAGAAGATATTGCAATTTGCAATATGGAAATCGACTCGGCTCCACATAGAAGAGTGCCCTAAGCTGATCGTTCAACATTTTGTACTACTACCAGTAGAAAAGAAAATAATTTTGCTAAGTTTCAGTCGACCGAGACTTCCTTAGCCTTAGTCAATGCTATATTGATTTTGTCTTGCATGGAGATTTGTACAAAAATTTTCTTTTTGACTTTTTCCTTTATATTCTTGTGTGTATATACTACACCTTCGTCACATAATATAAGATGTTTTTTCAAGAATATAAGACGTTTTGAAGCTATGTTAGCTTGCAAGAAGAGTGTTTTATATTGTGCGACGGATTAATATATCACCCGACTAAGACTTTATTAAGTCTCCGTCACACTGAGACAAAGACCCAAAAGAAAAGGTAGAAAGTATAGAACGCGTGCCTTTTGCATGTGGAGGCACGCACAAGTAACACGACGGACGGCTAACAGATTGTTAGTTTGACAGCGTTCCGTCGCTGTTTTAAGCAGAGCTCCAGCTGCTGGCGCTCTCTCGAGAGAGAGAATCACCGCGCGCGCAAAAGATTAGCCGGTAATTTATTCTTAGGGCTTGCGAGCTGTCGTCGTCTGTCCCGGCATGGCCGAACACGATGGAAACGACTGCCGCCGGAACGGGCTTACGGGCCCACGTGACATTGGCTCTTGCAAGGCGTGGGCGCATGGGATAATCGTAATCACGGCCATGTCGGCACGTACGGCAGGAGTGGGGAGTTTGGAACTGTCGGCCGGCCGCCCGGGGCACGTGGACGGGCGCCGTGACCTGAGCGCGGCGGCATCGCGAGGGAGTCCCGGAGGGCGGCTGGGCCCACCTGGCCGACACGGTGCCGCCCCAGGTGTCGGCTCCCGAGCGTCCTCTGTTCGGGGCCCCCCTCTGTTCGTGCCCATTGAGAGGCAGCAAGCCAGGAGTGGGCACCTCCTGAACCCAAGAGCATCCGCACCCACTTTTTGAAAATTACTTTTTCCGGTTTTTTTACTCTGTATATTAGAATTTTTTGAAGTCAAACTTCATAGAGTTTGACCGTATTTATATAAAAAAATATCAACATCTGTCATGCTAAAGTTATATAATATGAAACTTTAAGTCATGACACATCTATTGATATTGATTTCAGATTGTGAATGTTGGTACTTTTTTCTATAAAATTGGTCAAACTTTACGAGGCTTGACTTCAGTCAAATCTTATATACGAACTAAAAAGGATCGGAGGGAGTACATTTTAAGCATTTTTTAAAATCTCAAAAAATTCAAAAGAAAATTTCATGCATACATGTCGCAAATGTATGTGCAGGGAACAAAGTTTTGTGAAAAAATGTCTTCTTGTTTTGTCTCCGCAAAAAAGTCAAATTTCAGTGCTTCTAAATAGCGTTCCACGACACAATATTTTGTCTTTTTTGCACACACCATGAAAAAAGTTATTTTTCCGCGAAACTTTATGCACACACATAGAACATGAAGACGTATCAGTGCAACATTTTTCAGATATTTTTAGCATTTAGAAATGTGTTTTTCAAAGTGGGTTCATATGTATCCGGGTTCATTCATGCACTTCCCAGCAAGCCAGGGATGATGTCCGTGTGCATGGTTTTGCATCCGCACCTGAGAGAGAAAGATATCTAGGGAGCTGGTACTGATGCTACCTGAAGTCGTTAAACTTGTGCCATGGTTTCATTAATGAAATCGGAGGGGATCCCCTCTTTTGCTTAAAAAAAACCTAAAAGAAAAAGATGAGAGAGAGTGCATGTGGAAAGAATGTGAAGATGATATGTGGCCATGTAGTCACTGAGACAAGTGAGTGATCCCAGCTGGGCTTACTCTTTCCCGGTGTCACGAATAGGTCTAAGTTATGATTGATCGGAATCAGTAAGTTTGCGGTGCCAATTTTAGGGATTTAGAGTTTAAAGTTGGATTATTACTTGATTTATGAATCCAATATTTATTTTAGACTCTTCTCTTTCATAATCATGCCCTGAACCTCCGTCGGGTTTAAGGCCCACACCCCTGGCCTAAACCCGGACAAAGACGCCTCCACACGTAATCCGTGAAAAATCATAAGAGCATCTACATCCGGGCCTAGCTAATCTGCCCCCCTAAATGTCCATTGACGCGTTTGGTCACCTCTTAGATGTCCACGTCCACAACTGGGCACCTCATTAGCAAATCCTTAAATCCATACAATCACATGCAATGTAAACTAATTCATGTCATGCATATGGATCCCACACATAGCATCCGACCGCTTCATCAACATGCCATCAAACTACTTCATGCAAGCCACACGCAGTGGATGGGCCGTGAGGCATGCCGGCTTTGACCTCCGACATGGAGGCTGATGATGCACAAATGAGGCGCCACCGAAGGGGTTGCGCCATCACCCCGGAGTTGCGGAGCCAGCTAGGGGTTGCCGCATCCGACAAGGCCGCAGTCATACGCCTTGAGCCACCAGCAACGACAGATCCAAACGTCATTCACACAGACGCAATGGATTCCCATCGGATTGACTCCAATAGCGTCCCGACACACACTCCTCCCGTGAATGGTGGATAGTCATGCGGACGGCTATCTCCTCATCTCCGCATGGGACGAGGTCCCAGTCAACGGATCGGAAGATCTCGGAGTCGGATTCATTGCCAGCCATGTTAGAGAAGGCTGAAGATTGTCGGAAAGGAGTTTGGGACGGAGTGGAGTGGCTAGAATTTCATCTGGGGTGCGGATAGGGACGAACATATGTGGGTCAGGGTGGACCAACATGGGCCAAATCAGTCATGGCGGATGCACCTCCCCATATCCGCCCCGGATATGGGTTGGATATGAGCGGTGTTAGTCAGGCCGGATGTATAGGGTCGATACGAGGGGTGCCACTGAATCGTGATTTTGTGACCGGTCAGTGACCAAGCTATCCATCCTCATGTATGAGGGCGTTTGAGGAGTCCGGACGTAGATGCTCTGACCACGACATCACGCAAGCTGTTAATTATCTGCCTCATCCTCCTATTAATTCTCCGGGCTGCATGCTTTACTTTTGGATATAAGGCAAAGCTGCCCATACATTAGTATAAAAAGATGTATATCACATATTATACTACTTTTGTAAGTATAATTACATATAGTCAGTAAGCGTGTGTTTAGTTCCGAAACAAAGTGAAATAAAATGTCATGGTTCCATTTAATTAGAAGGGCCTGGTTCTGTTCCTATGTTTGGTATTGATATAATTCGACGGAATGGAATGATTTTGTTTCGATACTTCAGAGGAATGCTGATGGCGGTACAGGAGACCAGCCAAACGCTCTTCAACATGCAGTTGTACATTTCCCTTCTCTTAGTGAACGTCCAAGATAGACCTTCGCGACGTGTTGGGCATGGTGCAACCGTCCTGCATGTTTGTGCAGACCATCCACGATGTCTCAGCCCCGACCTCCGCGGCCGCATACTTATAAGTCTTAAATGTACCTATAATTTTTTGCCATGTTCATGTTACTTATAGTACTATTTCTTAGTTTGGTACCTTTCTATACTTTTTTAGATTTACCATTAATTCAATGTCAATTGTCAGTTGCTATTGTTCTTTTGTGTTTTTACACTTTGTAGAAAATATCGTTTTAGGGACAGTAATATAAAATATGATCATTAGGGAAATCAACATGGAGCCACAACCAGGGGCCCCTAGCCCCCGCGCGGTGGGCCATTACATGAGTAGGGATTTGATGCTTTAAAATCATTTTGCTTTGCATGATCATATATAGTTGACAATATTTATGTCACATTCATCGTTATTCATTTTCATATACACCATGCTTTATCATTGCATATCCTGGCACACTATCAAAGGCATTCATATAAAGTTTGTATATTGTGTTCATCATCATTGTTAATAAATTTGAGTTAATAAATTCAAAAAGTGTTGATGCCAACATTGATGCACGATTTACCCGGACAATGTTCAACATGTGGTCGCACATTTCCCTCCATGTTTGCCATAGCTTGTTCAAAACTGATCTGCGCGACATGCTGGGCATGGTGGAGGTGCCTTGCGTGGTCGTGTCCCGACCTTCATCTCTACATACTAATACTCAAAAGACATTTATAATTTTGCTATGTGCATGCTACTTTTATGCCATTATTACATATATAGTATTGGCACCTTATAACATTTTATTGGACTAACCTATTAATGCAATGACAAGCGATGGTTGTTTTTCATGCATGTTTGGAGACTTTGCAGAAAAATACCGTTTTCGTCAAAAAGTTATGACCGCAAAATTTTAAATCCGGGGCACCACTATGTAGCCATGAGCTGTCGGGGGGGGGGGGGGTACCCATGCGGTGGGATTAAGTTGTTATTTTTTGGGGCCTACAAATCATATGTTCTGGGGATCCAATCGATACCCATGGGGTAGAATTTCATATCCGTGCATTTTCCATTATTTATCTATTGAACTAGAACCAATGAACACCAAGTTATACCCATATCCTGATCGAATCGACAATATAGTTGGAGTAGAAGAATAGTGGAATTCAGCTTCGGGGTCGTTAAAGCAAGCACATTGTGGTGTCATTGTGCCAAAAAAATACTTTTGTTTGCCACCATGTGTACTTAGTTGTGATCCACATCAAAATGGTCAACTGCATGCTACGTTTACAACGGAATACAACACCCAAACTAACTGCTAACCATCAGAGCTTTTTCTTCTTCTTACGTTTCTGTCTCTTAAGACTAGTCACAGTGGAGAGTAAATTAGAGTAGTAACATGCATATGTTACTAGTCTATGTTACTACCTTCACAATGGGTAGTAACATATGTGTTGTGTCATGCATCACCTCATTTATTATGTTGTAGACTCATCTTTTTTTGATATGTGTGATGTTACAGTAACTAGTTATGTTATCACATGTCTCTTTTTCTTCATTAATTACATGCCATATCATTTATTTTTGTCTAGATAAGTGTGATGTTACCACCTATATTACTTCCACTGTGGCTAGTCTGAGTTTGACTTTGTTGATTTCATCACCCGTTATCGAGATGCTGCTGCTTTGCGGGCTGACCTTTTCTTCTAATCCTTTCAATAGTCAACTCTTCTTCCTAGGCCTTGAATTCTAAACCACCAATTTCCTTCCGAACTCCTTTTGAATATGAATATGCAAAAAACACACATAGGAGACATCGCCCACTAGCGCTGCTTTTTGGGCCAGCCCACTTAGGAAGGCAGCGGTAACATTTTAACTGATCTTTGGAAGGTTCTAGAACCTTCTACCCTATTTTGGAAGATTCTAGAAGGTCTTGTTCACCGTGTTTTTGTTTTCTCTTTCTTTTCCTTTCTTAGATATCATTATTATTTTTCCTTTTTAATTAGTGAAGATATGTCAAACTCACGTACATTTTTCCGTTTTGTGTTTTTCTTTTAAAATTCACAAATATTTTTCGAAATTCTGAAATATTTTTTTGAATCCAAGGACATTTTTTAATTCATGAACATTTTTTGAAACAAGTGAAACTTTTTAAAATTAACTAAGATTTTCAATTTCGTGAATATTTTTTGAGTTATAAAAAAATTTGAACTCACAGACATTTCTCAATTAGTGGACATTTTTGATTTCATGATTTTTTAAATTGGCAAATTTTTAATCCGTGGAAATATTTCAATTCATGAACATTTTTTGAAATTTCCGGTCATGTTTTCAATTTGCCAACATTTTTTAAACTTGTGAAAAAAAGTTCAATTTTTTGAACAGTGTTCATGTTAATAAAATAATAAAAATATAATTTAGTGAATTTTTATATTCATTAACGTTTTAACAATTAAAATAAAACCTACCGAAATAAAAAACAAAGTGAAAAAAAATCCAAAGAATGACAGAAAAAGGAACGCAAGTCGCCCGTCGGCCCGTGTGCGCCAGGCCACGTAGGTGCGCGTAGTACGGTTGGAGCAGCGGCCAGTGGTTAGGTCTCCATTTCGTTCAGCTCGAGCGCGACAGCCATGGCTTCCCACCACCCGCCGCCGCCGCCGCCGGAATACCGTAGACCACCCGCTGGAACCACCATAAGCTCCCTCGGCGACGACCAGCTCCGAGAGATCTTCCTCCGCCTCCCGGACCTCCGCAGCCTCGGCTATGCCGCCTTCACCTGCCGCGCCTTTCTCGGCGCCGTCCGCTCGTCGCGCGCCTTCCGCCGCCGCTTCCGCGAGCTCCACGCACCCCCGCTCCTCGCTCTCTTCCTCACACCCTGCATGCACACCGTACCAGCCTTCCCCTCCTCACGGCGCCCCTCCGCCGGATTCAGTCCCCTCCGAGACCACGCCGCCGCTTCCGATTCCGAGTGGGGACTCGATTTCCGCGACATTGCCTATGACGACGGCTTCATTTGCATCGAAAACCGGAGCACCAAGCAGCAAGCTTTGTACAATCCCCAAACAGCTGCCCTGATTCTCCGCCCCAAGGAGGACCACGACATGCCCTACGGCAGCTCCCTTGAGTTCCACACACTCTCCCCCGGAGAGGATCAGAGGCCGTCCCGTGTGGTCTGTGTCCGCCACGACTACTCATGGGCTTGGGTACGCGTCGCCGTCCTCTCATCCGACACCATGGAGTGGCAGATCTTACCGGATACTGCGACGCCGCTGCCCGAGGGCTCCAGGCACGCAGACAGCACGGTGGTGGATGGGTTTATCTGCTGGGAATTCATGTCCCTGAACGAGGTATCTCTCACCGAGTACATTTTGGTGCTCAACACGGATACCTTTCAGTTCTCTCGAATTGATCTGCCTCCGCCCTTGAGAGTGGTCTACCCAAAATTTAAGATTGGTCAGACCAAGGATCGGAAACTCTGTATCGTCATTGAGAAGGATTGCACGCTTTTTCTTTGGATCTGCACAACCGGTGATGACGGCGTCCAGAGATTTGCGCTGCACAGTACGTTCCTGCTGCACGCTAGATTTATGGAGGTCACCAGCTGTTCAGTGGAAGATAAATTCTCTGTGCAGCTTATGACGGTCTTCAATGGCTTTGTGTACCTTTCTATTTGCCCCTGGAAGAATTTCAGGGATAAGTACAGATCCCCTGAGTGGTTCATGTCTTTCTCTCTGGAAACAGCGGAGCTGAACCAGCATTTCAAGAACAGAAAGCGAATTGGCTGCCCTGTCCATCCCTATTTGGCCTGGCCTCCTTTGGTAGACAACACGGTGAGCCTATTCTTGTGTCTGACCATGGTGCTAAGGATTCCCTTTTATGTTTGGTCCGTAGATTGTATGCTATGAAGTTTCCTGAGAGGATTGGATTGATGTATTGCTGTGAAGATATGCCATCGAGTTTTTTTTGTCAAAGTTACATGTCTTTTGCATAACTCATAGTAGAGGAGCTGATAGTGATGTTCCCGTTCCTTCCAAAAAACAGTAGGCGACCTCAACTACTTGTACATTGCTGCAAGGATGCAAATTGTCAAGGGTTTCTGCAGTTATATGATAGCATTTTGATACATATCTCCACATACATAATCCATAACTAGTACTACCTCTGATCCATAATAAGTGTCGCAGTTTTGAACTAGCCCCAGTTCAAAACTGCGACACTTATTTTGTATTGGATGGAGTATATGAATAGCTAGATTTGTCAGTGGTGTTTAAATATTTGGAGGGTTTAGATTATATGATAACATTATTAAAAAGCTCCACATACATAATATATAACTACTAACTAGTATATGAAAAGCTAGATTTGTCAATAGTGTTCAAGTCCTGGAAACAGCCTCTTGCAGAAATGCAAGGAAAGGCTGCATACAAAAGACCCAAAGTGGTCGAAACCTTCCCCTGACCCTGCGAAGCAGGAGCTACGTGCACCGGCCTGCCCTATTTTTAGTGTCTAAATATTTGGAGGGTTTCTGCAGATTAAAAGATAGCATTAGTATAAAGTTCCACATACATAATCTATAACTACTACGTAGTGTATGAATAGCTAGATTTGTCAGTAGTGTTTAAGTATCTGGATATGGATAAGTTATATGCTCAATGGTAAGTTACGTTTTCTTTCTCCCTTTACATTTTTCCTGTCTTCTACATCAGTTCTAAATTTACATATTATTTAAAGAATATGTGTTTCATAATTTCATGCCAGTTAGAACTGAGCATCTGCCAATATATTTGTACGCAACATGATTCAAGCTTTGCATTCAACTGTAAGATAGTAGTACACATGATTATCCCCATGTCACTTTCTAACCTCTTCCATGTTTTCGGAGGGACGGTACATATATTTGTTTTCTAGGTGCATATTTATCTCTTATAGTAGTTAATCAATCTAGAGTTTGAATAGGCCATGTTCTTTAGAAAAAGACTGTCCAAGAATAGTGAACATCTTCCTATCTGTTTCCAAAACAGAAAACATATTCAACTCTGTTTCTTTTTCTCTTGAACCCAAGTATGGATGTGTTTTTAATGATCAAATCTTAACCGTTCATTTCTTTTCTTAAATCTTAACTGTTTTATAAAAATAATAATAATAGTTAGATAGATTCCAATTGGATAGAGGAGTTTGTATCCAATATATATTTATTTGGTTTCTAATTAGGGCTGTTAAAGCCAATTAAATATCAACCGTCGTTAACTCTGTAAAATCTTCACATTTCTTTTCTATTCCAGATACTGGTTTGTCACTTTGACTCCTATAGTTAAGACACTCAAATCTAATTAAGTTTTAACCATTTTTCATCCATCAAATCTTAACTGTTATCTTTCCATTGCTTTCGTATTATAATGACAGCAGAGTTAAAATGTTCTAGATGGTAGTGGTGTATCAGTATCTTATTTCACTTTCATCGCTTCTGTAAAAGCTAGATACAATGATCTGTATCACATACTCCCTCCGTTCGGAATTACTTGTCGTAGAAATGGATGTATCTAGACATATTTTTAGTTCTAGATACATCCATTTCTATCCATTTCTGCGACAAGTAATTCGTGACGGAGGTAGTATTGGTCTACACAAACACTTGTATTCCTTTTTACACTGAATTTCCTTTTTGTTACAGGAGGATTCAGAATATGAAGTTATTGGAAACAGCGTTGGAAGTGTTGGTCCTGAGAGCACAGAAAAGGATTCATCGTTTCTTATAAAAACATTACGATCATTCAAAGAAGCTTTGATTAAGGATGATGACGCAAATGTTGCTGAGATTGAGGCCTTCTTACTTTGCATTGATGTCGATGATGAGAAGAACTCTCTTGTGAGGAAAATCATTGCTTTAGATGAATTATTGATAACCGTGAGAGATCGTATCTTGAGAGCAGGTGCAGACTCTGAATTCTACAGACTGAGAGCAGGTGCAGATTCTGAATTCTGCAGACAGAAGACAGAAACAGAGAGCTGGTGGCAAATGTGCAAGGGGAAGTTATGGAGAGCTTTCTTCGGTAGCTGAATAAGTCTATCAGGAGTAAGGGCCTGTTTTGTTGGAGCCTTGATAGAACTTGCCTGGCCTGATAAGTGCTTGTGCGTGGTTTGCTTGGTGTCCTGAGTGCTTGGCTTGAGCTAGCATGCCGTGCTGTTATCCTGGTTGAGGCAGCTGGAGTTAGCAAGGAGTTTAGTCGAGGGTGTCTGCCGATGCCATCCAAAAATAGGTCTTAGAACTTCATGTTTTCTCAGGCAAAATTCGTATGAATATCAGGCTACATTCAGGCGATACTGTTTGTCAGGCACAGAGCTCAGGGTAGCAACCACACAGGTAAGTGAGCTTTTGTTGAAATGCGTTGGTACTCTAGCTTTTGGATTCTGTGATGACGATGTGCTAAGTTTAATGTATGTTAGTTGAAACAGTGATGATTGTAACCATAGTCAGTATTCAGTATGACTGGTTGGCAAGAGACCAAGTCAGTTTTACTCTGGAGTGTGCACCAAATGCACGTCAGTTTGTATTACGACTTTTAGACACATATAATTATTTCCTGAATTTTGTGAACAAATGGTTATGGCATGTTTGCAGTTAACATTGGGAGCAGTAGACAATTCTATGCTGGTAGCAAGGGTTTTTTTTTTTTTAAGAAAGGAGACATTGGGAGGCACTATGCTGATAGCAAGTGCTCTCCTGTTTCCATGGAGTCCTGTACAGGCACCAAAGGCATCTTCTATTGGCACGACCAGTGTCACGTTGACGTATATTCTATTTTCATTATATATACTCCCTCCTTCCATCTATATAGGGCCTAATGCGTTTTTTAAGACGGTCTTTGACTATTGACACGATTAATAATACATGACATGCATAATGTGAAAATTATATCATTGAAATCTCCTTTCACATACGAATTTGACGGTATGCTTTGTGTAAGTTGCATGTCATATATCGTTGCTCTAACATTTGGTCAAAGTTAGCCTCGAAAAACGCATTAGGCCCTATATAGACGGAAGGAGGGAGTATATGGAAAATAGACATGGCTAACATGCCATTACCTGAACCTTAAGCACACCCCAGGTGTTGCCTTATTTTTTGTAATTAAGATTTCGGAAGAACATTATTTCAGTTTATTCTAAATCATTGTATACAGAAAAGGCTAAAAAAGATAAACTGGAACAATGAAATAAAAATTGAAGATAATATGTGTTCACAGGATGCACCACACGCATAACGCTTCAGCACAACGGCAAACCTGAACCGTTGGCTGAACAGCGAATGTTTTTCTTTCCTATATATATGTGAACATCAAAGATTACTCTCTTGTTGGTTGCCCCCCCCTTGAGAGTGGAGTTTCTGCTCCGGGGAGTGCATGCCGTCTTTATATTTCGTAAAATTCAAAAACTATGTCAAAAGATTTACTTCCTCCGTTCCTAAATATAAGTTTTTTTTAGAGATTTCAAATGAACTACCACATACGGATGTATATAGACATATTTTAGAGTGTAGATTCACTCATTTTGCTTCGTATATAGTCACTTGTTGAAATCTCTAGAAAAACCTATATTTAGAAACGGAGAGAGTATAAAACAGTGCATGACTTTCATTGCCCGTGTTGTGAGTGGTCACACGGGATGCGGTCTGCCTGTCGTGGGGTGCATGACTGCCTTGGTGTACGCACATCACTTCCCTGCCTGTAGGTTGCGGCACCGCACAACCCTGCAACCCACGTCCGTAGCAGCACGCGGTTATCAAACCCAGGCAACGGCCGCCCCTCCGATTTGGGGGACCGCCGCGCTAAATGAGGACTTTATGTTGGAACTGTCGTGGGATTGGCGACCCCGCGACGGTTTGTGAGCTCCGCGATCTAGTGGAGGCTTGTGCGTCGGATGTGCTTTGCATAGTTGAAACTCAGCTTGCGAAGTATAGGGTGGAAGGTTTGGCGGGTAGTCTAGGCTTTAGTGGTAGTTTTGGAGTAGCTAGTAGTGGTCGTAGTGGAGGCTTGTGCTTGTACTGGAAGAATAATGTTGCCTTGGAAATAAAAAGTTTTTCTCAATATCACATTGACTCTGTAATTATAGAACCGGGCAAAGAACCATGGCGTTTGTCTTGCTTCTATGGAGCTGCAAACAGGAGTCTTAGATACAAAACTTGGGACACCATACAAAACTTGGGACACCATGAAGTTTTTGCGAGGAGAAAACTAGCTGCCATGGCTCTGCATGGGTGATTTTAATGAAATTCTCCGTCCAGAGGAGCAGATGGGACCGAATGAGAGGGACAGTGCACAAATAGCGGGATTCAGAGAGGCTGTCGATGTGTGCGAGCTTGCAGATCTTGGATACAAAGGCCTGGATTGGACGTTCGAAAAAAGAGTGGTCGGAGGAGAATATTGCCGGGTCTGACTTGACCGCGACCTTGCAACTCCGTCATGGTCGGCTATGTTTCCCTTTGCTTCAGTGGAACATCTCACGGCGGCAAAATCAGATCACTGTCCAATTCTTTTGTTAAATGAGTTGGAAGCTAGTAACTTGAGAGTTGCACTAAAGAGGCCGTTTCGTTATGAGTGTATGTGGGAGACTGAAGATTCGTTCAGAGATACAGTGGTACAAGCTTGGCGGGTCAATCATCCTGCTACTACGGTAGCTGAGCTTGCAGCTAAGTTGACCGCTGTTGCATCTTCTCTGAAACACTGGGGGAAGACTACTTTCGGCTCTGTGCGACAAGAGTTGAGGAAACTCAGGCACGAGCTAGCTGAGTTGCGTGCTGATCCTCTTCGTGTTGGTCCAAGCGAGAAGGAGAAAAGGATCCAAAACTGCATAGTTGAAGTATCTTACCGAGAGGAGATCATGATGCGACAGAGATCGCGTATTCGGTGGCTTTCAGCGGGAGACAGCAACACCAAGTATTTTCAGAAGAAAGCCAGTGCTAGGAGAGCAAAAAACAACATTACGCAATTACAACGCCAAGATGGATCAATGTGTACGGACTCGGCTGAACTAGCAGATATGGCAAGTGCTTTTTATGCCAATTTGTATGCTACAGAGGGAACTATAGGTATGGAAGAGGTTCTGTCACATATACCGACCAAAGTGGATGCAGGCATGAATGCTGGCCTTGATGCTCCTTACACTAAGGATGAGATTAAAAATGTGCTCTTTCAGATGTTTCCCACTAAGGCTCCTGGACCGGATGGTTTTCCGGCTCACTTTTTTCAGCGGCACTGGGAGTTTTGTGGTGATGAGGTAACAGGCATGATCACTAGGGTGCTCAATGGAGATGACTCACCGGAGGAAATCAACCACACGTTCATCGTTATGATTCCAAAAATAGCAAGTCCAAAATGGTTAGGACAATTTCGACCTATAAGCCTTTGCAATGTGATCTACAAGATCACATCGAAGGTCTTAGCAAACAGGTTGAAGATTATACTCCCAGAGGTTATTTCTCAAGAGCAATCAGCTTTTGTTCCTGGACGCCTTATAACGGACAACTTTATCATAGCATACGAATGTCTGCATTACATGAAAACAAGGAGAGCCAAGGGGAATCGCTATTGTGCACTCAAGCTAGACATGATGAAAGCTTATGACAGAATCGAATGGCCATATCTGGAGGCGGTTATGCTCAAGATGGGCTTTAGCCCGCGCTTTACTACTACGATTATGAGGTGTGTCACTTTAGTTTCTTTTTCTGTCCTATTTAATGGTGGCATCTTGGATGATTTCAGGCCCTCAAGGGGGTTACGGCAAGGGGATCCCAGCTCCCCTTACCTTTTCCTATTGGCTGCGGAGGGCTTGTCTTGTTTGCTAAAATCGGAAGGCCTGGGTGTTCGAGGCCTGTCGGTAGCTCATCGGCACCAGCCATCAATCATCTTCTTTTTGCCGATGACAACCTTTTATTCTTTGAAGCGGCAACTGACAGTGCATCCAAGGTGAAGGACCTTCTTGACATATATTGTGCGGCATCTGGCCAACGCATCAACACAGATAAGTCGTCGATATTTTTCAGTAAGGGTGTTCCGGAGTCAGCACGTGTTGATATTAAAAATGTTCTTGAAGTTCAGAATGAATCTCTGAACGAGAAGTACTTGGGCCTGCCTACTGATGTAGGTAAGGCTAAGGAGGGCTGTTTCAGGTACCTGAAGGATAGAATATGGAAACACATACAAGGATGGATGGAGAAATGCCTGTCGGTGGGGGGAAAATAAGTCTTGATTAACTCAGTTGCTCAATCCATACCGACCTACTCTATGGCGTGTTTCAAATTACCTCGGGGTTTATGTGAACATATCAATGGTCTCCTTTGGAAATTCTGGTGGGGCAGTAAGCAAGGCCAGAGGAAACCAGCATGGGTATCATGGAAGACGATGTGCAAGCCAAAGTTCATGGGAGGTATGGGGTTTCAAGATGTTGAGCTCTTCAATCTAGCGTTACTTGCTCGGTAAGTTTGGCTCTTGTTACATGATCCGTCCTCTCTCAGTGCCCGTGTCTTGAAGGCATGTTACTATCCACAATCTGATATTTTGGACGCCACCTTGGGTACCCGCCCGTCTCAGGTTTGGCGCTCACTTCTGGAGGGGCGAGATGTGTTAGCACTCGGGATCATCAAGAGAATCGGGTCGGGTTCCACTACTCATATTTGGCAAGATAATTGGCTGCCACGGGACTTTAAGTTAAGACCTCTATGTGCTATTTCGGCTAGCCCTCCACAATTAGTTTCTGAACTGATTGAGCCCGTGACTAGGTCATGGAAGAAGGATATTTTGGAGGAGCATTTTGTTCGCCCGGATGTGGATGTTATCTTGAACATACCACTGAGTTCTAGAATACAACATGATTTTTGGGCATGGCACTATGACAGGAGGGGTGTCTTCTCTGTCCGATCAGCCTATAAAATGCTAAGTGGGATTAGGCAGCAGCGAGAAGATTGGCTCAAGTAGAGGACGAGCCGGTCGAATGTGGTAGCTGAGCGTCATTCCTGGTCACAGTTGTGGAAGGTTAAAATACCATCAAAGGTGAAAGTTTTTGTATGGCGTCTATCACACATGTCACTGCCAACGGGAACTGTAAGACATGAGAGGAAGATGGCGACCTCGCCGGCCTGCTCTATATGCAACTCAGCTAAAGATTCTTGGCGGCACTCGTTGTTTGACTGTCGCATGGCACGGTGCGTCTGGGCCCTGGGGGATGGAGAAGTTCTTGAGCATTTTCTATCCAACAGAGTGGAGGATGCCCGCCTTTGGCTGTTTTGGTTGTTTGAAACGATGAACCAACAAGACCTGGCAAGAGTGCTCATTACAATGTGGTCGATTTGGTGGGCGAGGAGGCGTGCAATACATGATAATGAGTTTCAAAGCCCTCTGTCAACTATGTGCTTCATCAATAGGTATTTGGAGGATTTGGAGATTGCTTCGGTGAGGACAGTACAACCAACTATGGGGCCAGCCCAGCCTCGTGTCCAGAGGTGGATCGCTCCGGGTGAAAACTCGGCAAAGATAAATGTTGATGGAGGACTTTCACGCAATGGACGCATGGGCGCTGCTGCAGCTGTTTGTCGAGATAAGGATGGCAAGTATCTAGGAGCCTCGGCGATGATCTTTGAAGGACTAGTTGATGCACCAAATATGGAAGCTTGTGCATGCAATGAAGCCCTCTCCCTTACAAAGGATCTCAACATATCACATTTGATAATAGCTTCAGATTGTATGCAGGTTGTCTCGGATATCAACCAGGGTGCACATTCATCTTATTCCATGATTCTAGATGAGATTAGAGATAGAGTAAAGGATTTTGTTAAAGTTACTTTTCGGTTTGAGGTTAGGGAGGCGATTTTTTTTTGAAAGAAAAGGTGGCTGAATGCCAACCTTATATTTCAAAACAGGATAAAACCTGTGAAAAGTAACATGTTACATTAGGCTTGTGAAGTGCACCTAGGTGCAAGATCACAAGTAAGAAGAGATTGGTAAGGGGGAGGAAGACTACAGGAGCAAGGAGGAGACAACAACAACAGGGTTGGCAGATTAGCCAGTAATCAGAGTACACCAAAAGAGGAGGTCAGTCTTGTCTTGCTGCCTGTTTGCCCTATTGCTCCATAGTCGAATGAGATCAACTGTATAGTATTTGATATATGGCTCAGACCATAGCTTTGAATGAAAAACTCGATCATTGCGGCATGCCATGCAGCGACAGCGCAAGCAGCAAAAACCACATTCCATTTGCGCCTAAAATGCAACCGCCCACCAGCCGCTTCGACAAAAGAAAGGATGTCAGATGATGCATGCGCCAAGGAGCCCAATCCCAAGGTGTTCCATAAAGCAGACGCTGCCCTGCAATGCAACACAAGGTGACCAATGCTCTCCAACGCAGGGCAGGTATCGCAGTCGGCAAACGGAGCAATGACAGACCAACTTTTCCTGAACAAGTTGTCCATGGTGTTAAGCCTCCCCCTAGAGGCAATAATAAATTAGTTATTATTATATTTCCTTGTTCATGATAATCGTTTATTATCCATGCTATAATTGTATTGATAGGAAACTCAGATACATGTGTGGATACATAGACAACACCATGTCCCTAGTAAGCCTCTAGTTGACTAGCTCGTTGATCAATAGATGGTTACGGTTTCCTGACCATGGACATTGGATGTCGTTGATAACGGGATCACATCATTAGGAGAATGATGTGATGGACAAGACCCAATCCTAAGCATAGCACTAGATCGTGTAGTTCGTATGCTAAAGCTTTTCTAATGTCAAGTATCATTTCCTTAGACCATGAGATTGTGCAACTCCCGGATACCGTAGGAGTGCTTTGGGTGTGCCAAACGTCACAACGTAACTGGGTGGCTATAAAGGTACACTACGGGTATCTCCGAAAGTGTCTGTTGGGTTGGCACGAATCGAGACTGGGATTTGTCAATCCGTGTGACGGAGAGGTATCTCTGGGCCCACTCGGTAGGACATCATCATAATGTGCACAATGTGATCAAGGAGTTGATCACGGGATGATGTGTTATGGAACGAGTAAAGAGACTTGCCGGTAACGAGATTGAACAAGGTATCGGGATACCGACGATCGAATCTCGGGCAAGTATCATACCGATAGACAAAGGGAATTGTATACGGGATTGATTAAGTCCTTGACATCATGGTTCATCTGATGAGATCATCATGGAACATGTGGGAGCCAACATGGGTATCCAGATCCCGCTGTTGGTTATTGACCGAAGAACGTCTCGGTCATGTCTGCATGTCTCCCGAACCCGTAGGGTCTACACACTTAAGGTTCGATGACGCTAGGGTTATAAAGGAAGTTTATATGTGGTTACCTAATGTTGTTCGGAGTCCCGGATGAGATCCCGGACGTCACGAGGAGTTCCGGAATGGTCCGGAGGTAAAGATTTATATATGGGAAGTCCTGTTTTGGTCACCGGAAAGGTTTCGGGGTTTATCGGTAATGTACCGGGACCACCGGGAGGGTCCCGGGGGTCCACCAAGTGGGGCCACCAACCCCGGAGGCTTGTGTGGGATAAGTGTGGGAGGGGACCAGCCCCAGGTGGGCTGGTGCGCCCCCCCACAAGGGCCCAAGGCGCTTAAGAGGTGGAAAGGGGGCAAATCCTAAAGGGGTATGGGCCTTAGGGCCCATCCTAGTGTGCCTCCCTCTCCCCTCCCCTCTTGGCCGCCTCCCCTTTCCCATCTAGGGCTGCCGCCCCCTAGGGGTGGGAACCCTAGAGGGGGCGCACCCTCCTCCCTCTCCCCTATATATAGTAAGGCCTAGGGGCTGCCCATAACACGCGATTAGATCTCTCTCGTTGGTGCAGCCCTCCCTCTCTTTCTCCTCATATCTCGCGGTGCTTAGCGAAGCCCTGCAGGATTGCCACACTCCTCCACCACCACCACGCCATTGTGCTGCTGCTGGATGGAGTCTTCCTCAACCTCTCCCTCTCTCCTTGCTGGATCAAGGTGTGGGAGACATCGTCGGGCTGTACGTGTGTTGAACGCGGAGGTGCCGTCCGTTCGGCACTAGGATCTCCGGTGATTTGGATCACGACGAGTATGACTCCATCAACCCCGTTCTCTTGAACGCTTCCGCTTAGCGATCTACAAGGGTATGTAGATGCACTCTCCTTCCCCTCATTGCTGGTCTCTCCATAGACAGATCTTGGTGACACGTAGGAAATTTTTGAATTTATGCTACGTTCCCCAACAGTGGCATCATGAGCTAGGTCTATGCGTAGTTTCTATGCACGAGTAGAACACAAAGTAGTTGTGGGCGTTGATTTTGTTCAATATGCTTACCGTTACTAGTCCAATCTTGATTCGGTGGCATTGTGGGATGAAGCGGCCCGGACCGACCTTACACGTACTCTTATGTGAGACTGGTTCCACCGACTGACATGCACTAGTTGCATAAGGTGGCTAGCGGGTGTCTGTCTCTCCCACTTTAGTCGGATCGGATTCGATGAAAAGGGTCCTTATGAAGGGTAAATAGCAATTGGCATATCACGTTGTGGTCTTTGCGCAGGTAAGAAACGTTCTTGTTAGAAACCCATAGCAGCCACGTAAAACATGCAAACAACAATTAGAGGACGTCTAACTTGTTTTTGCAGGGTATGCCTTGTGATGTGATATGGCCAAAAGGATGTGATGAATGATATATGTGATGTATGAGATTGATCATGTTCTTGTAATAGGAATCACGACTTGCATGTCGATGAGTATGACAACCGGCAGGAGCCATAGGAGTTGTCTTTATTTATTTATGACCTGCGTGTCAACATAAACGTCATGTAATTACTTTACTTTATTGCTAAAGCGTTAGCCATAGTAGTAGAAGTAATAGATGACGAGACAACTTCAGGAAGACACGATGATGGAGATCATGATGATGGAGATCATGGTGTCATGCCGGTGACAATGATGATCATGGAGCCCCGAAGATGGAGATCAAAAGGAGCAAAATGATATTGGCCATATCATGTCACTATTTGATTGCATGTGATGTTTATCATGTTCTTGCATCTTGTTTACTTAGAACGACGGTAGTAAATAAGATGATCCCTCATTAAAATTTCAAGAAAGTGTTCCCCCTAACTGTGCACCGTTGCGACAGTTCGTTGTTTCAAAGCACCACGTGATGATCGGGTGTTTGATTCAGACGTTCACATACAACGGGTGTAAGACAGATTTACACACGCAAAACATTTAGGTTGACTTGACGAGCCTAGCATGTGTACAGACATGGCCTCGGAACACAGAAGACCGAAAGGTCGAGCATGAGTCGTATGGTAGATACGATCAACATGAAGATGTTCACCGATGTTGACTAGTCCGTCTCACGTGATGATCGGACACGGCCTAGTTGACTCGGATCATGTAATCACTTAGATGACTAGAGGGATGTCTATCTGAGTGGGAGTTCATAAGATGAACTTGTTTATCCTGAACATAGTCAAAAGGATTTCGCAAATTATGTCGTAGCTCGCGCTTCAGTTCTACTGTTTAGATATGTTCCTAGAGAAAATTTAGTTGATAGTAGCAATTATGCGGACTAGGTACGTAAACTGAGGATTGTCCTCATTGCTTCATAGAAGGCTTATGTCCTTAATGCACCGCTCAGTGTGCTGAACCTCGAACGTTGTCTGTGGATGTTGCGAACATCTGACATACACATTTTGATAACTACGTGATAGTTCAGTTAAACGTTTTAGAGTTGAGGCACCGAAGACGTTTTGGAACGTCGCGAAACATATGAGATGTTTCGAGGGCTGAAATTGGGATTTCAGACTCGTGCCCACGTCAAGAGGTATAAGACCTCCGACGATTTTCTTAGCCTGCAAACTAAGGGAGAAAAGCTCAATTGTTGAACTTGTGCTTAGATTGTCTGAGTACAACAATCGCTTGAATCGAGTGGGAGTTGATCTTCCAGATGAAATAGTGATGGTTCTCCGAAGTCATTACCACCAAGCTACTAGAGCTTCGTGATGAACTATAATGTATCGGGGACATATATGATGATCCTTGAGATATTCGCGATGTTTGACACCACAAAAGTAGAAATCAAAAAGGAGCATCAATTGTTGATGGTTTGTGAAACCACTAGTTTCAAGGAGGGCAAGGGCAAAAAGGGATGCTTCATGAAACGGCAAATCAGCTGCTGCTCTAGTGAAGAAACCCAAGGTTGAACCCAAACCCGAGACTAAGTGCTTCTGTAATAAGGGGAACAGCCACTGGAGCAGAATTACCCTAGATACTTGGTAGATGAGAAGGCTGGCAAGGTCGATAGAAGTATATTGGATATACATTGTGTTGATGTGTACTTTACTAGTACTCCTAGTAGCACCAGGGTATTAGATACTGGTTCGGTTGCTAAGTGTTAGTAACTCAAAATAAAAGCTACGGGATAAACGGAGACTAGCTAAAGGTGAGCTGACGATATGTGTTGGAAGTGTTTCCAATGTTGATATGATCAAGCATCGCACGCTCCCTCTACCTTCGAGATTGGTGTTTGCGTTGAGCATAGACATGATTGGATTATGTCTATCGCAATACGGTTATTCATTTAAAGAGAATAATGGTTACTCTGTTTATTTGAATAATACCTTCAATGGTCTTGCACCTAAAATGAATGGTTCATTGAAATCTCGATCGTAGTGATACACATGTTCATGCCAAAAGATAGTAATGATAGTACCACCTACTTGTGGCACTGCCACGTAAGTCATATCGGTATAAAACGCATGAAGAAGCTCCATGTTGATGGATCTTTGGGCTCACTCGTTTTTGAAAAGTTTGAGGCATGCGAACCATGTCTATTGTTGTATATGCATGAAGAAACTCCATGCAAATGGACCGTTTGGACTGACTTGATTTTGAATCACTTGAGACATGCAAATCATACCACATGGGCAAGATGACTGAAAGCCTCATTTTCAGTAAAATGGAACTAGAAAGCAACTTGTTGGAAGTAATACATTTTGATGTGTGCAGTCCAATGAGTGCTGAGGCATGTAGTGGATATCGTTATGTTCTTACTTCACAGATGATTTGAGTAGATGTTGAGTATATTTACTTGATGAATCACGAGTCTGAATTATTGAAAGGTTCAAGTAATTTCAGGGTGAAGTTGAAAGATCGTCGTGACAAGAGGATAAAAGATCTATGATATGATCATAGAGATGAATATCTGAATTACGAGTTTGGCACAGAATTGAGACATTGTGAAAATTATTTCACAACTAATACAGCCTGGAACACCATAGTGTGATGGTGTGTCCGAACATCATAACTGCACCTTATTGAATATGATGCATACCATGATGTCTCTTATCGAATTACCACGATAGTTTATGGGTTAGGCATTAGAGACAACCACATTCACTTTAATAGGGCACCACGTAATTCCGATGAGATGACACCGTATGAACTATGGTTTAGGGAAACCTAAGCTGTCATTTCTTAGAAGTTTGGGGCTGCGACGCTTATGTGAAAAAGTTTCAGGCTGATAAATGCATCTTCATAGGACACCCAAAACAGTTGGGTATACCTCCTGTCTCAGATTCGAAAGCAATAAGGGATTGTTTCTAGAATCAGGTCCTTTCTCGAGGAAAAGTTTCTCTCGAAAGAATTGAGTGGGAGGATGGTGGAGACTTGATGAGGTTATTGAACTGTCTCTTCAACTAGTGTGTAGCAGGGCACAGGAAGTTGTTCCTGTGGCACCTACATCAATTGAAGTGGAAGCTTATGATATTGATCATGAGACTTCGGATCAAGTCACTCCCAAACCTCGTGGGATGACAAGGATGCGTACTACTTCAAAATGGTACGTAATCCTGTCTTGGAAGTCATGTTGCTAGACAACAATGAACCTACGAGCCATGGAGAAGCGATGGTGGGCTCGGATTCCGATAAATGGCTCGAGGCCATAAAATCCGAGAGAGGATCCATGTATGGAAACAAAGTGTAGACTTTGGCAGAACAGCTCGATGGTCGTAAGGCTGTTGAGTGCAGATGGATTTTAAAAGGAAGACGGACAATGATGGTAGGTATCACCATTAAGAAAGCTCAACTTGTCGTTAAGATATTTTCCGACAAGTTCAAGGAGTTGACTACGATGAGACTTTCTCACTCGTAGCGATGCTAAGAGTCTTTTGGAATTATATTAGCAATTACTGCATTATTTGTGAAATCTTGCAGATAGGATGCCAAAAACCATTGTTTCCTCGACGATTTTTGAGGAAAGGTTGTATGTGATACAACCGGAAGGTTTTGTCAATCCTGAAAGATGCTAATAAGTATGAAAAGCTCCAGCAATCCTTCTAAGGACTGGAGTAAGCATCTCGGAGTTGGAATGTATGCTTTGATGAGATGATCAAAGATTTTGGTGTATACGAAGTTTATGAGAAACTTGTATTTCCAAAGAAGTGAGTGGGAGCACTATAGAATTTCTGATGAGTATATGTTGTTGACATATTGTTGATCAGAATGACGTAGAATTTCTGGAAAGCATATAGGGTTATTTGGAAAGTGGTTTTCAATGGAAAGCCTGGATTAAGCTACTTGAACATTGAGCATCAAGATCTATAAGGATAGATCAAAACGCTTAATGGTACTTTCAAATGAGCACATACCTTGACATGATCTTGAAGGTGTTCAAGATGGATCAGTCAAAGAAGGAGTTCTTGCCTGAGTTGTAAGGTATGAAGTTAAGACTTAAAGCTCGACGACGGCAAAATAGAGAGAAAGGACGAAGGTCGTCCCCTATGCTTAAGACGTAGGCTCTACAGTATGCTATGCTATGTACCGCACCTGAAGTGTGCCTTGCCATGAGTCAGTCAAGGGGTACAAGAGTGATCCAAGAATGGATCACAGGACAGCGGTCAAAGTTATCCTTAGTAACTAGTGGACTAAGGAATTTTCTCGATTATGGAGGTGATAAAGAGTTCGACGTAAAGAGTTACGTCGATGCAAGCTTAACACCTATCCGGATAGCTCTGAGTAGAGATGCCGGATACGTATAATGGAGCAACAATTTAGAATAGCTCCAAGTAGAATAGTTATTTGGAATAGCTCCAAATAGAACATGGTAGCTACATCTAGGAGATGACATAGAGATTTGTAAAGCACACACGGATCTGAAAGGTTCAGACCCGTTGACTAAAACCTCTCTCACAAGCAACATGATCAAACCCAGAACTCATTGAGTGTTAATCACATAGTGATGTGAACTAGATTATTGACTCTAGTAAACTCTTTGGATGTTGGTCACATGGCGATGTGACCTGTGAGTGTTAATCACATGGCGATGTGAACTAGATTATTGACTCTAAATATGCCCTAGGGGTGGGCACGAGCCTGAAATCCCAATTTCAGCCCTCGAAATTCGATCGTCGGTATCCCGATACCTTGTTCAATCTCGTTACCGGCAAGTCTCTTTACTCGTTCCATAACACATCATCCCGTGATCAACTCCTTGATCACATTGTGCACATTATGATGATGTCCTACCGAGTGGGCCCAGAGATACCTCTCCGTCACACGGAGTGACAAATCCCAGTCTCGATTCGTGCCAACCCAACAGACACTTTCGGAGATACCTGTAGTGTACCTTTATAGCCACCCAGTTACGTTGTGATGTTTGGCACACCCAAAGCATTCCTACGGTATCCGGGAGTTGCACAATCTCATGGTCTAAGGAAATGATACTTGACATTAGAAAAGCTTTAGCATACGAACTACATGATCTAGTGCTATGCTTAGGATTGGGTCTTGTCCATCACATCATTCTCCTAATGATGTGATCCCGTTATCAACGACATCCAATGTCCATGGTTAGGAAACTGTAACCATCTATTGATCAACGAGCTAGTCAACTAGAGGCTTACTAGGGACATGGTGTTGTCTATGTATCCACACATGTATCTGAGTTTCCTATCAATACAATTATAGCATGGATAATAAACGATTATCATGAACAAGGAAATATAATAATAACTAATTTATTATTGCCTCTAGGGAATATTTCCAACAGATACAGGGCAGCCGAGGAGCTGGGCAATCTCATCAGCCACACACGCATCCATAGAGACAGGCACGAGCGTGCTCTTGTGGAAGTTGATCTTCAGCCCAGAGAAATCTGAGAAGCAGGTGAGGATGCTCTTGATGACAGACGCCTGTTGCAAGTCACCCCGAAACAGAATCAACGTGTCGTCTGCGTACTGTAGCACTGGGAAGAAACTGTCCGAGCCAAGGGGATGTAGCAGGGTACCCTCCTGGAAGTGGTGACAACATATCCTCTGCAGTACGTCCGCAACCAAAATGAAGAGGTACGGGGACAGAGAATCACCTTGCCGGAACCCTCATTTGGCAATGATAGGATCACCCATCTCACCATTGATCAGAACTCGAGAGCGCCCGGTGGAAAGGAGAGAACGAACCCACTGATTCCAGGGGGAAGGGAAACCCCGGGCCTCGAGCACTTGATCCAGACAGTGCCAACTGACAGAATCAAAAGCTTTGTGAAAATCCAACTTCAAGGCAACAACTGGCAACCTCCGTTTATGAGCATACTGTATCATCTCAGCAGCCAAAGCAAAATTTTCCACGATTGATCGGCCACGCATGAACCCAGATTGCAGAGAGTGAACTAAGTCAGGTATCCTCTTTTTCAGTCTATTAGCCATTACCTTGGAAGCCAACTTTGGCGTACTGTGCACCAGAGAGATTGGCCGGTAGTCACGCAGCTCTAAAGGAGTGTCTTTCTTAGGCAGCAAGGTGATGAACGCAGTGTTGATTCCATCCAAGCTCACATTATTACTATGAAAATCACCGAAGAACCGGAGGAGGTCCTCCTTCAGTAGGAGCTTAAAGGCTTCGTAGAATTCGTTCGTGAAGCCATCCGGCCCCGGACTTTTGTTGTTTGGCAACCTGTCAATGGCCTCCACAATTTCAGCCCAAGAGAAAGCCTCAGCGAGCTCTGACAAGTCCGTATGCTGATACAACGAGCTTAACTGGACAGAAGGCCTTGAAGGAGCAGGTTGTCCAAGTATCTCAGTAAAGTAACTCGTAGCCAGGCTGAGCTTTTGGCAGTTCTAAAAGTCCTCCACCCCATCTTTGACAATAACCTTGATGTTGTTTCGACGTGCTTGACAATTGGCAGCTGCCTGAAAAAACTGACAGTTTTCATCGCCTGAGACACACCAGCGAACCTTAGCACGTCGTCTCTAGAAGGCCGTTTGCCACATGATAAGCTGTTCTGCCTTAGCAGAGGCAAACTCCCTCAAAACAGACTCCAAAACAGACAAGTTGCATCGTTCTTCAACAACATTGAGAAAATAGACCACGTGTTTGTTATTCTCTATAAGCAGCTTCAAGTTGGATTGTCTTATGCACCAACTGCGAAGAGCAGCCCTTGTTCTCCTCATCTTAAAGTTTATGATAGAAGCAGAGGATTGTATGTCTCTGATGCCCCTTGACCAACAATCAACAATGATATTTCTGGCCTCCTCGATCTCCAACCAATGATTTTCCAACCTGAAAACCTTACTCTTGGGCGTATCCGCAGAGAAAGACACGAGGATGGGCACATGATCTGAAGTGGTTGTTGATACGCCGGTAGCTGCTGACTGTAAGAAGCTAAGATTCCACACCGCATTAACAAGCACTCAATCAAGGCGGGCTAGAGTAGGCGACAGCCTCTTGTTGGACCAAGTAAAGCGCCTATTGTCAATTTGAACATCATCCAGATCGTACTCGCGGATCTAGGCGTTAAAAGCCTCCATCTGTTGGGGAACGTTGCAGAAAACAAAAATTTTCCTACGGTTTCACCAAGATCCATCTATGAGTTCATCTAGCAACGAGTGATTGGATGCATCTACGTACCTTGTAGATCGCGAGCGGAAGCGTTCAAAGAACGGGGATGAGGGAGTCGTACTCGACGTGATTCAAATCACCGGAGATCCTAGCGCCGAACGGACGGCACCTCCGCGTTCAACACACATACGGTCAGCGTAACGTCTCCTCCTTCTTGATCCAGCAAGGGGGAAGGAGAGGTTGAGGAAGATGGCTCCAACAGCAGCACGATGGCGTGGTGGTGGTGGAGCTGCAGTACTCCGGCAGGGCTTCGCCAAGCTCTATGGAGGAGGAGGAGGTGTTGGAGAGGGAGAGGGAGGCACCAAAGGCGTAGGTCAGAGGTCCTCCATCCCCCCCACTATATATAGGGGGCCTAGGGGGGGGCGCCGGCCCTAGGAGATGCAATCTCCTAGGGGGGGGGGCGGCCAAGGGGTGGGGGGCTTGCCCCCCAAGCAAGGGGCGCCCCCCTTTAGGGTTTCCCCACCCTAGGCGCATGGGCCCTAGGGGGAAGTAGCGCCCCAGCCCACTTTGGGCTGGATCCATTCCCACTTCAGCCCATGGGGCCCTACGGGATAGGTGGCCCCACCCGGTGGACCCCTGGGACCCTTCCGGTGGTCCTGGTACAATACCGGTGACCCCGAAACTTGTCCCGATGGCCGAAATAGCACTTCCTATATATAATTCTTTACCTCCGGACCATTCCGAAACTCCTCGTGACATCCGGGATCTCATCTGGGACTCCGAACAACATTCAGGTTACTGCATATACATATCCCTACAACCCTAGCGTCACCGAACCTTAAGTGTGTAGACCCTATGGGTTCGGGAGACATGTAGACATGACCGAGATTGCTCTCCGGTCACTAACCAACAGCGGGATCTGGATACCCATGTTGGCTCCCACATGATCCTCGATGATCTCATCGGATGAACCACGATGTCGAGGATTCAAGCAACCCCGTATACAATTTCCTTAGTCAATCGGTATGTTACTTGCCCGAGATTCGATCGTCGATATCCCAATACCTCGTTCAATCTCGTTACTGGCAAGTCACTTTACTCGTACCGTAATGCATGATCCCGTGACCAGACACTTGGTCACTTTGAGCTCATAATGATGATGCATTACCAAGTGGGCCCAGTGATACCTCTCCGTCATACGGAGTGACAAATCCCAGTCTTGATCCGTGTCAACCCAACAGACACTTTCGGAGATACCCGTAGTATACCTTCATAGTCACCCAATTACGTTGTGACGTTTGGTATACCCAAAGTACTCCTACGGCATCCGGGAGTTACACGATCTCATGGTCTAAGGAAAAGATACTTGACATTGGAAAACTCTAGCAAACGAACTATACGATCTTGTGCTATGTTTAGGATTGGGTCTTGTCCATCACATCATTCTCCTAATGATGTGATCTCGCTATCAATGACATCCAATGTCCATAGTTAGGAAACCATGACTATCTGTTGATCAACGAGCTAGTCAACTAGAGGCTTACTAGGGACATGTTGGTGTCTATTATTCACACATGTATTACGATTTCCGGATAACACAATTATAGCATGAATAAAAGACAATTATCATGAACAAGGAAATATAATAATAATGCTTTTATTATTGCCTCTAGGGCATATTTCCAACAGTCTCCCACTTGCACTAGAGTCAATAATCTAGTTACATTGTGATGAATCGAACACCCATGGAATTCTGGTGTTGATCATGTTTTGCTCTAGGGAGAGGTTTAGTCAACGGATCTGCTACATTCAGGTCCGTATGTACTTTACAAATATCTATGTCTCCATCTTGAACATTTTCACGAATGGAGTTGAAGCGACGCTTGATGTGCCTGGTCTTCTTGTGAAACCTGGGCTCCTTGGCAAGTGCAATAGCTCCAGTGTTGTCACAGAAGAGTTTGATTGGCCCCGACGCATTGGGTATGACTCCTAGGTCGGTGATGAACTCCTTCACCCAAATTGCTTCATGTGCTGCCTCCGAGGCTGCCATGTACTCCGCTTCACATGTAGATCCCACCACGACGCTCTGCTTGCAACTGCACCAGCTTACTGCCCCACCATTCAAAATATACACGTATCCGGTTTGTGACTTTGAGTCATCCAGATCTGTGTCGAAGCTAGCGTCGACGTAACCCTTTACGACGAGCTCTTCGTCACCTCCATAGACGAGAAACATTTCCTTAGTCCTTTTCAGGTACTTCAGGATATTCTTGACCGCTGTCCAGTGTTCCTTGCCGGGATTACTTTGGTACCTACCTACCAAACTTACGGCAAGGTTTACATCAGGTCTGGTACACAACATGGCATACATAATAGAACCTATGGCTGAGGCATAGGGGATGACACTCATCTCTTCTATATCTTCTGCCGTGGTCGGACATTGAGCTGAGCTCAATTTCACACCTTGCAACACAGGCAAGAACCCCTTCTTAGACTGATCCATATTGAACTTCTTCAATATCTTATCAAGGTATGTGCTTTGTGAAAGACCTATGAGGCGTCTTGATCTGTCTCTATAGATCTTGATGCCTAATATATAAGCAGCTTCTCCAAGGTCCTTCATTGAAAAACTCTTATTCAAGTAGGCCTTAATGCTGTCCAAGAGTTCTATATCATTTTCCATCAAAAGTATGTCATCTACATATAATATGAGAAATGCTACAGAGCTCCCACTCACTTTCTTGTAAACGCAGGCTTCTCCATAAGTCTGCGTAAACCCAAACGCTTTGATCATCTCATCAAAGCGAATGTTCCAACTCCGAGATGCTTGCACCAGCCCATAAATCGAGCGTTGGAGCTTGCACACCTTGTTAGCATTCTTAGGATCGACAAAACCTTCCGGCTGCATCATATACAATTCTTCCTTAAGGAAACCATTAAGGAATGCCGTTTTGACGTCCATTTGCCATATCTCATAATCATAGAATGCGGCAATTGCTAACATGATTCGGACAGACTTTAGCTTCGCTACCGGTGAGAAAGTCTCATCGTAGTCAACCCCTTGAACTTGTCGATAACCCTTAGCGACAAGCCGAGCTTTATAGATGGTCACATTACCATCCGCGTCTGTCTTCTTCTTAAAGATCCATTTATTTTCTATGGCTCGCCGCTCAACGGGCAAGTCAGTCAAAGTCCATACTTCGTTTTCATACATGGATCCTATCTCGGATTTCATGGCTTCTAGCCATTTGTCGGAATCCGGGCACGCCATCGCTTCTTCATAGTTCGAAGGTTCACCGTTGTCTAACAACATGATTTCCAAGACAGGGTTGCCGTACCACTCTGGTGCGGAACGTGTCCTTGTGGACCTACGAAGTTCAGTAGCAACTTGATCTGAAGTTTCATGATCATCATCATTAACTTCCTCTCTAGTCGGTGCAGGCACCTCAGGAACATTTTCTTGAGTTGCGCCATTTTCCGGTTCAAGAGGTAATACTTCATCAAGTTCTACTTTCCTCCCACTTACTTCTTTCGAGAGAAACTCTTTCTCTAGAAAGGATCCATTCTTGGCAATAAAGATCTTGCCTTCGGATCTGAGGTAGAAGGTATACCCAATAGTTTCTTTAGGGTATC